>NC_069506.1:173370921-173430921 GCF_027579735.1 Bombina bombina | reverse complement strand
TAAGTGGTGACTGGTGGCTGAGCAGAATATGGCCATATTGTGTGACTAAGATCCCAATTTTATTTAAAAACAGAATTTATGTTTACCTGATAAATTACTTTCTCCAACGGTGTGTCCGGTCCACGGCGTCATCCTTACTTGTGGGATATTCTCTTCCCCAACAGGAAATGGCAAAGAGCCCAGCAAAGCTGGTCACATGATCCCTCCTAGGCTCCGCCTACCCCAGTCATTCGACCGACGTTAAGGAGGAATATTTGCATAGGAGAAACCATATGATACCGTGGTGACTGTAGTTAAAGAAAATAAAATATCAGACCTGATTAAAAAACCAGGGCGGGCCGTGGACCGGACACACCGTTGGAGAAAGTAATTTATCAGGTAAACATAAATTCTGTTTTCTCCAACATAGGTGTGTCCGGTCCACGGCGTCATCCTTACTTGTGGGAACCAATACCAAAGCTTTAGGACACGGATGAAGGGAGGGAGCAAATCAGGTCACCTAAATGGAAGGCACCACGGCTTGCAAAACCTTTCTCCCAAAAATAGCCTCAGAAGAAGCAAAAATATCAAACTTGTAAAATTTGGTAAAAGTGTGCAGTGAAGACCAAGTCGCTGCCCTACATATCTGATCAACAGAAGCCTTGTTCTTGAAGGCCCATGTGGAAGCCACAGCCCTAGTGGAATGAGCTGTGATTCTTTCGGGAGGCTGCCGTCCGGCAGTCTCGTAAGCCAATCTGATGATGCTTTTAATCCAAAAAGAGAGAGAGGTAGAAGTTGCTTTTTGACCTCTCCTTTTACCGGAATAAACAACAAACAAGGAAGATGTTTGTCTAAAATCCTTTGTAGCATCTAAATAGAATTTTAGAGCGCGAACAACATCCAAATTGTGCAACAAACGTTCCTTCTTCGAAACTGGTTTCGGACACAGAGAAGGTACGATAATCTCCTGGTTAATGTTTTTGTTAGAAACAACTTTTGGAAGAAAACCAGGTTTAGTACGTAAAACCACCTTATCTGCATGGAACACCAGATAAGGAGGAGAACACTGCAGAGCAGATAATTCTGAAACTCTTCGAGCAGAAGAAATTGCAACCAAAAACAAAACTTTCCAAGATAATAACTTAATATCAACGGAATGTAAGGGTTCAAACGGAACCCCCTGAAGAACTGAAAGAACTAAGTTGAGACTCCAAGGAGGAGTCAAAGGTTTGTAAACAGGCTTGATTCTGACCAGAGCCTGAACAAAGGCTTGAACATCTGGCACAGCTGCCAGCTTTTTGTGAAGTAACACAGACAAGGCAGAAATCTGTCCCTTCAGGGAACTTGCAGATAATCCTTTATCCAATCCTTCTTGAAGGAAGGATAGAATCTTAGGAATTTTAACCTTGTCCCAAGGGAATCCTTTAGATTCACACCAACAGATATATTTTTTCCAAATTTTGTGGTAAATCTTTCTAGTTACAGGCTTTCTGGCCTGAACAAGAGTATCGATAACAGAATCTGAGAACCCTCGCTTCGATAAGATCAAGCGTTCAATCTCCAAGCAGTCAGCTGGAGTGAGACCAGATTCGGATGTTCGAACGGACCCTGAACAAGAAGGTCTCGTCTCAAAGGTAGCTTCCATGGTGGAGCCGATGACATATTCACCAGATCTGCATACCAAGTCCTGCGTGGCCACGCAGGAGCTATCAAGATCACCGACGCCCTCTCCTGATAGATCCTGGCTACCAGCCTGGGGATGAGAGGAAACGGCGGGAACACATAAGCTAGTTTGAAGGTCCAAGGTGCTACTAGTGCATCCACTAGAGCCGCCATGGGATCCCTGGATCTGGACCCGTAGCAAGGAACTTTGAAGTTCTGACGAGAGGCCATCAGATCCATGTCTGGAATGCCCCACAGTTGAGTGACTTGGGCAAAGATTTCCGGATGGAGTTCCCACTCCCCCGGATGCAATGTCTGACGACTCAGAAAATCCGCTTCCCAATTTTCCACTCCTGGGATGTGGATAGCAGACAGGTGGCAGGAGTGAGACTCCGCCCATAGAATGATTTTGGTCACTTCTTCCATCGCTAGGGAACTCCTTGTTCCCCCCTGATGGTTGATGTACGCAACAGTTGTCATGTTGTCTGATTGAAACCGTATGAACTTGGCCCTCGCTAGCTGAGGCCAAGCTTTGAGAGCATTGAATATCGCTCTCAGTTCCAGAATATTTATCGGTAGAAGAGATTCTTCCCGAGACCAAAGACCCTGAGCTTTCAGGGATCCCCAGACCGCGCCCCAGCCCATCAGACTGGCGTCGGTCGTGACAATGACCCACTCTGGTCTGCGGAAGGTCATCCCTTGTGACAGGTTGTCCAGGGACAGCCACCAACGGAGTGAGTCTCTGGTCCTCTGATTTACTTGTATCTTCGGAGACAAGTCTGTATAGTCCCCATTCCACTGACTGAGCATGCACAGTTGTAATGGTCTTAGATGAATGCGCGCAAAAGGAACTATGTCCATTGCCGCTACCATCAAACCTATCACTTCCATGCACTGCGCTATGGAAGGAAGAGGAACGGAATGAAGTATCCGACAAGAGTCTAGAAGCTTTGTTTTTCTGGCTTCTGTCAGAAAAATCCTCATTTCTAAGGAGTCTATTATTGTACCCAAGAAGGGAACCCTTGTTGACGGAGATAGAGAACTCTTTTCCACGTTCACTTTCCATCCGTGAGATCTGAGAAAGGCCAGGACAATGTCCGTGTGAGCCTTTGCTTGAGGAAGGGACGACGCTTGAATCAGAATGTCGTCCAAGTAAGGTACTACGGCAATGCCCCTTGGTCTTAGCACAGCTAGAAGGGACCCTAGTACCTTTGTGAAAATCCTTGGAGCAGTGGCTAATCCGAAAGGAAGCGCCACGAACTGGTAATGCTTGTCCAGGAATGCGAACCTTAGGAACCGATGATGTTCCTTGTGGATAGGAATATGTAGATACGCATCCTTTAAATCCACCGTGGTCATGAATTGACCTTCCTGGATGGAAGGAAGAATTGTTCGAATGGTTTCCATCTTGAACGATGGAACCTTGAGAAACTTGTTTAAGATCTTGAGATCTAAGATTGGTCTGAACGTTCCCTCTTTTTTGGGAACTATGAACAGATTGGAGTAGAACCCCATCCCTTGTTCTCCTAATGGAACAGGATGAATCACTCCCATTTTTAACAGGTCTTCTACACAATGTAAGAATGCCTGTCTTTTTATGTGGTCTGAAGACAACTGAGACCTGTGGAACCTCCCCCTTGGGGGAAGCCCCTTGAACTCCAGAAAATAACCTTGGGAGACTATTTCTAGCGCCCAAGGATCCAGAACATCTCTTGCCCAAGCCTGAGCGAAGAGAGAGAGTCTGCCCCCCACCAGATCCGGTCCCGGATCGGGGGCCAACATTTCATGCTGTCTTGGTAGCAGTGGCAGGTTTCTTGGCCTGCTTTCCCTTGTTCCAGCCTTGCATTGGTCTCCAAGCTGGCTTGGCTTGAGAAGAATTACCCTCTTGCTTAGAGGACGTAGCACTTTGGGCTGGTCCGTTTCTACGAAAGGGACGAAAATTAGGTTTATTTTTTGCCTTGAAAGGCCGATCCTGAGGAAGGGCGTGGCCCTTACCCCCAGTGATATCAGAGATAATATCTTTCAAGTCAGGGCCAAACAGAGTTTTCCCCTTGAAAGGAATGTTAAGTAGCTTGTTCTTGGAAGACGCATCAGCTGACCAAGATTTCAACCAAAGCGCTCTGCGCGCCACAATAGCAAACCCAGAGTTCTTAGCCGCTAACCTAGCCAATTGCAAAGTGGCGTCTAAGGTGAAAGAATTAGCCAATTTGAGAGCATTGATTCTGTCCATAATCTCCTCATAAGGAGGAGAATCACTATCGACCGCCTTTACCAGCTCATCGAACCAGAAACACGCGGCTGTAGCGACAGGGACAATGCATGAAATTGGTTGTAGAAGGTAACCCTGCTGAACAAACATCTTTTTAAGTAAACCTTCTAATTTTTTATCCATAGGATCTTTGAAAGCACAACTATCTTCTATGGGTATAGTGGTGCGTTTGTTTAAGGTGGAAACCGCTCCCTCGACCTTGGGGACTGTCTGCCATAAGTCCTTT
Source organism: Bombina bombina (assembly GCF_027579735.1). NCBI lineage: Eukaryota > Metazoa > Chordata > Amphibia > Anura > Bombinatoridae > Bombina > Bombina bombina. The sequence goes on along the minus strand of NC_069506.1, from coordinate 173,426,785 downwards.
CTGGGGTCGACCATAGGAAACAATTTTTTAAATATGGGGGGAGGGACGAAAGGAATACCGGGCCTTTCCCATTCTTTATTTACAATGTCCGCCACCCGCTTGGGTATAGGAAAAGCTTCTGGGAGCCCCGGGACCTCTAGGAACTTGTCCATTTTACATAGTTTCTCTGGGATGACCAACTTGTCACAATCATCCAGAGTGGATAAAACCTCCTTAAGCAGAATGCGGAGATGTTCCAACTTAAATTTAAACGTAATCACATCAGGTTCAGCTTGTTGAGAAATGTTCCCTGAATCAGTAATTTCTCCCTCAGACAAAACCTCCCTGGCCCCATCAGACTGGTTTAGGGGCCCTTCAGAACCATTATTATCAGCGTCGTCATGCTCTTCAGTATCTAAAACAGAGCAGTCGCGCTTACGCTGATAAGTGTTCATTTTGGCTAAAATGTTTTTGACAGAATTATCCATTACAGCCGTTAATTGTTGCATAGTAAGGAGTATTGGCGCGCTAGATGTACTAGGGGCCTCCTGAGTGGGCAAGACTCGTGTAGACGAAGGAGGGAATGATGCAGTACCATGCTTACTCCCCTCACTTGAGGAATCATCTTGGGCATCATTGTCACATAAATCACATTTATTTAAATGAGAAGGAATTCTGGCTTCCCCACATTCAGAACACAGTCTATCTGGTAGTTCAGACATGTTAAACAGGCATAAACTTGATAACAAAGTACAAAAAAACGTTTTAAAATAAAACCGTTACTGTCACTTTAAATTTTAAACTGAACACACTTTATTACTGCAATTGCGAAAAAATATGAAGGAATTGTTCAAAATTCACCAAAATTTCACCACAGTGTCTTAAAGCCTTAAAAGTATTGCACACCAAATTTGGAAGCTTTAACCCTTAAAATAACGGAACCGGAGCCGTTTTTAACTTTAACCCCTTTACAGTCCCTGGTATCTGCTTTGCTGAGACCCAACCAAGCCCAAAGGGGAATACGATACCAAATGACGCCTTCAGAAAGTCTTTTCTAAGTATCAGAGCTCCTCACACATGCGACTGCATGTCATGCCTCTCAAAAACAAGTGCGCAACACCGGCGCGAAAATGAGGCTCTGCCTATGATTTGGGAAAGCCCCTAAAGAATAAGGTGTCTAAAACAGTGCCTGCCGATATAATCTTATCAAAATACCCAGATTAAATGATTCCTCAAGGCTAAATATGTGTTAATAATGAATCGATTTAGCCCAGAAAAAGTCTACAGTCTTAATAAGCCCTTGTGAAGCCCTTATTTACTATCTTAATAAACATGGCTTACCGGATCCCATAGGGAAAATGACAGCTTCCAGCATTACATCGTCTTGTTAGAATGTGTCATACCTCAAGCAGCAAGAGACTGCTCACTGTTCCCCCAACTGAAGTTAATTGCTCTCAACAGTCCTGTGTGGAACAGCCATGGATTTTAGTAACGGTTGCTAAAATCATTTTCCTCATACAAACAGAAATCTTCATCTCTTTTCTGTTTCTGAGTAAATAGTACATACCAGCACTATTTTAAAATAAACTCTTGATTGAATAATAAAAACTACAGTTAAACACTAAAAAACTCTAAGCCATCTCCGTGGAGATGTTGCCTGTACAACGGCAAAGAGAATGACTGGGGTAGGCGGAGCCTAGGAGGGATCATGTGACCAGCTTTGCTGGGCTCTTTGCCATTTCCTGTTGGGGAAGAGAATATCCCACAAGTAAGGATGACGCCGTGGACCGGACACACCTATGTTGGAGAAAGTATAAAGTTTTTTGCAGGCATTTTTTGCAGCATTTTATATGTGGTCTCATTAGTTTGGATGTGCGCCAATACTTTGTTTTGTATTTACTTTGGTCATTTTGGCAGCACTCCCACAATATGTGTACTAATATATACAATGTTTTTGTTAGGTGTGCTTAACCAAACCCCCATGTTGTATGTCACCACCTTATGAAGGAAATCATGTTTACAACTTTACAAGACTTAAGCTTAAGATTATAAACCATATTACCTGTGTGGAACGCCGCGATTGTCGCATGAGTCGTGAGCGAGCCTTCCGCTGAGACTCTGATTCTTCATCACGTACTGGAGTTTGATATGACCTGTAATTAAGGTTACAAATGTCCTTATGCTTTTTTTTTTTTTTTTTTTTTAATTGGCCTAAAAAGGTTATCTAGTTTACTAAAACTATAAAGTAAAAATTAATTTAAAATGGGACAAATAAAAAGACTTCTTATCAATCTATACTATAATCGTGTTCGTAATGCGTCCCTCGCCAGTTGCGCATGCATCCTCAAAGGAATGTCGGCAGCGCGAGGCCAAAAGCATTCACCGGGATGCAGCGAAGGCAAACAGAGCATTACAAAAAAAAAAAAAAAAACCACGCCCACAGTATTAAAAACAAAAAAAAAAAAAATAACCGCCCGTACAAACTATTAAGGAAAAAAATAAAATAAATACCCAATAAAATTATTAACCCCTAAATCCGCCAACCACAACATCGCAAACTACCTAATACATCTATTAACCCCAAATCTGCCAATACACCACAACGCATTAAACCTAATTTACCTATTAACTCCTAAACCGCCAACCCTCACAACAAAAAAAACTAATTTAATGACTAAGCCCCCTAACCTAACACCCTCTAAATTAACTCCTTAGTTACATAAAAAAAAAACTACATAATTAAATTAAACATTTTTAAAAAATTACATTACATTAATCTAAAATTACAGAAAATAAAAGGCTAACATTTCAAAAAATAAACACTATCCAAAATAAAAAAAAATAAACCTAATCCCTATGAAAATAACCCCCCCCCCCAAATAAAAACACCCCCTAATCTAAGAATAAACTACCAATAGCCCTTAACAAGTCTTTTTGTAGGGCATTGCCCTAAAGAAATCATTAAAAAATAAACAATGTCGCCCCTAACAAAAAAAAAAACCCCACCCACCAAACCCCCCCAAAATAAAAAAAAACTAACACCAATAAAATACCCATTGCTCCTAAAGGGGCATTTGTATGGGCATTACCCTTAAAAGGGCATTCAGTTATTTTTCACTACCCTTAAAAGGGCATTCAGCTCTTTTGCAAATTGCCCAATACGACCACGGTTTCAGTGGTCCTCTGCGGCGGTCGTCCCCAGCGAGGGCGTGGAGGTTCCTCTTCATGGGATCGTCCATTACACACTGAAGATTGAATTCAAGGTACCCCATATTTATTGGGGTACTTTACATTCCTATTAGCTGAAATTTTCTAAATCAGCCAATAGGATGACAGCTACTGAAATCTTATTGGCTGATTTGAACAGTCAATAGGATTTCAGCAGCTCTAATCCTAATGGCTGTTTGAAAAAGTCAGCCAATAGGAATGCAAGGTATCCTAAATTGATTGCGGTACCTTGCATTCAATATTCAGTATACAATGGACATCGGATTAAGACAAGCCTCCATGCCGCCGAGGACCAACAATGTTGCCACATATGACCACCGCCGAGTATCGCCACATCTAGGAAGACTGCTCCGGACCTCCGCTCTGCCTTTGCTGTGTATGAAGATGATGGACCCGCCTGGAAGAAGACCTTCTCCGCCGGACTTCTGAACCGTGAGTACCTATTTGGGGCTTTAGTTTTAGTTTTTTTTTTTTGGGGGGGTGAGGGTTTTTTTAGATTAGGGTTTATTGGGCAATTTGCAAAAAAGCTGAATGCCCTTTTAAAGGCAGTGAAAAAGAGCTGAATGCCCTTTTAAGTGCAATGTCCATACAAATGCCCCTTTAGGGCAATGAGTAGTTTAGGTTTACAAGTGTTTTATTTTGGGGGTTTGGTGGGTGGTGGGGGTTACTGTTGGGGGGGGACACTTTATTTTTAATGTAAAACATAAAATTATGCTTACCTGATAATATAATTTCCATTTGTATGAGGAGAGTCCACGGCTTCATTCATTACTTGTGGGAAATACAGAACCTGGCCACCAGGAGGCGGCAAAGACACCCCAGCCAAAGGCTTAAATACCTCCCCCACTCCCCCAGTCATTCTGCCGAGGGAACAAGGAACAGTAGGAGAAATATCAGGGTAACGGATGAAATATGTAGACTAGGTTAAACCCCCAAGGCACTGCTAAGGCATCTATCCGTTCTGCCTGGGGACACCTGGACCGCAACCCGTATCTGGGTAGCTTGAAGTTAAATCTGGATGCCATGAGATCTCTGGCGTCCCCATCTGTTGCAAATCCCCGCAAACACTTCGGGATGGAGAGACCATTCCCCCGGATGAAACAATTGTCTGCTGAGAAAGTCTGCTTCCCAGTTGTCCACACCCGGAATGTGGATCGCTGAAAGCAGTTGTCGGCCTCCGCCCATTCCAGAATCCAAGATACTTCCCTCATGGCTAGGGAGCTTCTCGTTCCCCCCCTGATGGTTGATATAAGCCACAGAGGTAATGCTGTCCGACTGGAATGTGATGAACTGGGACAAACCCAGAAGGGGCCAAGCCCTCAGAGTGTTGTAGATCGCTTGAAGTTCCAAGATGTTGATCGGAAGAAGCGACTCCTCTCGATTCCACCTGCCCTGTGCCTTCCTGGCACCCCAAACAGCTCCCCATCCTGAGAGGCTCGCGTCTGTAATCACAATATCCCAGGATGGTCTCAAGAAGGATGTCCCCTGGGACAGCCAATCTGGACCGAGCCACCAAGAGGAATTCTCTCGCCCGGTTGTCCCGAGAAATCTGTTGGGATGGATCCGAGTGATCACCGTTCCATTGCCTCAGCATGCACAGCTGAAGAGGTCTGAGATGAAACCTGGCATATGGATTGACATCTATGCTAGATACCATGATAACAATCACTTCCATACACTGGGCCACAGATGGCCTTGAGGAGGTCTGAAGGGTTAGACATCTTGAGGCAATTTTGCAACGTCTCTGGTCTATCAGGAATATCTTCATGGATATGGAGTCTATTATCGTTCCCAGGAACTCCACTCTGGTACTGGGAACCAGAGAACTCTTTCCTGAGTTTATTTTCCATCCATGAGATGGAAGTAGAAGAGATCTCGAATGGTCCTCTGCTAGCCGGCAGGAGGGAGCCTGGACCAGGATGTCGTCCAGATAAGGCGCTACTGCAATACCTCTGGATCTCGCCACCCCGAGCAGAACTCCCAGAACCTTCGTAAAGACTCTTGGAGCAGTAGCCAGACTGAAGGGGGAGCTACAAACTGGAAGTGCTGGTCCAGAAAAGCCAATCTTAGGAACTTGAAGTAATCCTTGTGAATTGGCACATGAAAGTAAGCGTAATGGGTTCCTTAAACGAAGAAATATCCTCAAGTGGGATAGTGGTGCGCTTAGCGAGCGTGGAGATAGCTCCATCCACCTTAGGGACAGACCCCCACAATTCAAGCTGAGAGTCAGGAACAATTTCTTAAATGAAGGAGAGAAAGATGATCCAAGTCTCTCCCATTCAGTCTTAATATTTACCATCTTTATGGGGAACCGGGAAAGTCTGGGGCACTACCCTGTCCTCGTAGACCTTAACAAGCTTAGGAACAGAAGGTTCCTCTGGTAATTTCGGTTCCGGAACCTCTAGAGTAGCTAACACCTCTTAATTAAAAGCGTAAGTGTCTGGTTCCTCCGCACCCGGAGGTTTAGAGGACGCAGATTCCAACCGAGAGAGAGTCCTCTGAGGTCCGTGGATAATCTAGTCTCAGATACATCCAACGGAGTAGATGACTTCTGGGAAGGATGGCAATGTTTAACCTTTCGCTTGCACTTAGCAGGACGAGGTAAAGCACTAAAGGCCGCAGACACCGCCGTTTGCAACTGGTCACCGAAATCTGGCGCTCACAGGGCCCCTCCCACAGGAGGATTAGTAGTGCACTGGGGAGCTGCATGTGTAATCTGAGATGATAGTAGGGAACGCACCTCGCGTGACGGAAACCCATCAGCGGTGGACGGTTCAGTGGTACAAAACACCTTGTTCTTTTTAGATATCACTATTTTATCAAGGAATGTGGAACATAGTTGAGCAGGCGGGTATACCATAACCTCCTCACAAAGAAGGGAGTACCCTCTAACGCATCAGAGTCCTCCTTTAATATGGACTTATAGAAAAATAAATGGCACCTTAATATCCCAATGGCCAGAGCACTCACCACCTCCTATGACCCGGGCCCACAGAGAAACCGCTTCATCTCTTGCAACCGACTGTCAGGGAAAAAAAAGAAGCAAATAATGAGGCCACACCCAGTCACATGGAGTGCCATGCAAGACAGCACCTGTCGTCAAGAAAAACCGCGTCAAACTAAACCGGCTGCATAGTTAATCAAAACCTGACTGTTCACACATTGCCAGAGCTTGATCTCACAAATGGTGCAGCAAAAAACACAATAAAGCAATTATGTATAAATCCCCCCCCCCCCCCCCCCCAGTTCAATAATACCCTTCCGGAGATATTAACCCGTGATTCTATACAGATAAAAGGAGTCACACTGTGACCCTGTCTTCTTGCGTTATCATAGATCTTACCAGAATCTATGCCGTGGAACAGGAACACGGCCACTCAAGTTTGACAGTGTTGAAGCATCGCTTCTGACATGGACTTGAGTGGTAGAAAGCAGGCAGCGAAATTTGTCAACGCTGATTGCTTACGGAGCTGTACGAGTCGGAATGGTTTCGCAGAAAGACTCTCCCTGCATCCCCAAACTTTAACTTTCATCCATGCTCTCACTGAGAGTCTGACAGGACTACATAAAACTCCAGTCCCATTTCGAAGAGTACAACCCTCCATAAGAGACTACTCGGTAATCTTCCGACACTTCTCTGCCATCCTCCTGTGATGAAAGGCAAAGAATGACTGGGGGGTGAGGGGAGTGGGGGAGGCATTTAAGCCTTTGGCTGGGGTGTCTTTGCCTCCTCCTGGTGGCCAGGTTCTGTATTTCCCACAAGTAATGAATGAAGCCGTGCACTCTCCTCATATTAAGATGGAAAAGCTGATTTATTTAGGGCAAATCCCTTCAAAAAGCCCTTTTAAGGGCTATTGGTTGTTTATTTTTATTTTGGGGGGCCTTTTTTATTTTATTTTCATAGGGATTAGGTTTAATTTGGATAGTGGTTTTTTTTTCTGTATTTTTACTTTATTTTTTGTAGCTTGGGGGGGGGGGGGGGTTTAAATTTTTCACTCATAGACTGTCCTCTGGGCAGGCTTATCTACGTCTTCTAAACCCACCAAACTCCTGTGATGGCTGCTAAGGCAGACATCTGAGTCTTAAAAAGCACAAGTACTCAAGTACTTAAGGTATCCATCAAGATGGAACTCTACAACAACAAATTCTAGGTCTGTTTGTTACTTTACTAATTCTGAAAAGATGTTCCATATCCAAAAAGATTGAAGTGGTTGACGCTTTAGTTCACCAACAAAATCAGTTTTATGCACACTAATTGATATTGAAGAGTGTTACCATTAATAAACTTTAAAAAAAGACAGCATTGAATTATTTAGTACCAATAAACCACATTAAAATTGTCTGTTCTCGTGTTTACTTTTGCCTGCAAGTGTCCTCCTCAACTAGTGCCCCAGGTCACCCCCTGAACAATTTATTTATTAATTATTTTTTAATGAGCAGCTAAATTGTGTTAGTGGGCACAAAAGTATGGCACTTTTTTAAAATTTCTTAAAAAAGAGGAATAAAGTGAGAAAGCATGCAGGTTAGTTGTGCATTACCTTCGCCTGTCTTGGAAATCACTATTGGAATTTGTGCTGGAAGAGGAGGTGGAGGAAGTGGCAATCATGCTGGAGGAAGTGTTTGTTTGCAATTGTGGGGAAGGAACAGTATCAATATTCATCTGAAGTCCACCTTCTGTCTCTCTAGTGGAATGATGGAAGTGAAGACAACTTTTTAAGGGATCAACAAGATAAAATAACCCTTATTTAAATACAATACTATCAATTTTCATCAGTCAGTTTTAAGATAAAAACTGGACATTACCACACAAGAGCCGGACAGATAGCTCAGCATGCTAATGCACTGTGGCTGAGCTCTGTAGCAACCCGAGGGTTGCAGGTTCGATCCCCGGCGAAGTCCACTCAGCCTTTCATCCTTCCGAGGTCGATAAAATGAGCAGCGCCTTGAGACCCTTACGGTGATTAGCCGCACTTTACAAGTACCCAATACATACATACAAGCATAAAATTAAATTATTTTTCCCCCCCAGTCTAAAATATTTGGCCTAAATGAAATAAGTGCAGTGTACATTCTCTGGGTGTGAGCATAGGCTGATGCAAGGCCATGAGTTATAGAGTTTGTGGCATAGAATACTCACTCTTTCTTTGTTTCATGTGGAGTGTCAGTTTCTGGAAGAGTGAAGATCCTTCTGGTTGGAGTAGGTGGAACACGAGCCACAAGCTCATTCTAAAAAGAAGAGCATAAACCTAAATATGATTGCTTTCACATATTTCTCAGAGGTCAGCAATTAAAACATTTGCACTGGTTCATGTTTTACGCATTATTTTTTGCTAATTAAGGGGTTGAGAGAGGTGGGAAAGGGTGATAAAGTATTATTCTCCTGTGACACTCTCTGATGAAGTGTTACACAACCCTAGAGAGAGTCCTGTGTAGCCAAAACTACAACTATCTGTAACAGCACCACCAGCTTAACCCTTGAACATCCAAACAACTATCATGCTTGGTTTACAAAAGGGATATTCAGCATTTATCCCCAAAAGCTGTAGATATACCGTGTTTAAAGCTATCCCTGTGTGAGCGACAATGAGTTTTGTCCATGGCTAAATCACAAAATTAACCGCACAGGAGTATCTTCAACTCCTACCCTCAAGAATAAATGATCACTAATGGTCTACAATTACCAGTTTCTTTGCATTTCAGCTCACTAATTTGCCATACTGCATCATCGTTATTGTTCTACTGAAATTGCACTGTTTATTACTTGTCAAAACTGATGTCAGTAGAGTAGGTAGTTGAACGAAAAACAAATAGCAAACTGTATAAATTATTAGTTTTGCTCAGTCTTCACAACGTATTCATTCCAAGAGATGTAACCTTTCTATGATAATGTGGGTAGTACTTTTACAGAAGAGGTTGTTTTAATGGATTTATCCAAATAAAACAAGAAATTATCTGCAGATAAAACTGCAATGTCTATATTTTGGCCCCCTTATAATTGGATCCCCATTACCTTCAAGAACACCCTAAAAAAAGGGGCCGGACAGAAACAGAACCTGCCCACATAGACCCAAATATAAGTAGATGCCTAAAACTCACCCAGTAATAGTCCAATGGTATAGACAAAGGATGAATCAAATGTGTTAACATTGGAACCCATTGACCCCCTTGTTTTTATAAATGGGCCACAATATAGAAATGGCTGTTCTATCTACAGACAATATCTTGTTATTTTGGCCCCTTAATAGGATCCCCATAGATTTGAAGAGATCACAAAGCAGTAAACATTTGGTGGAAAAAATACAGAACTACAAAACTATATTCTACAAATAGTGAACAAGATTTATTAAAACAACAAAAGCCAAATTAAGCAGAAGAGAACTGAAGAAAAGTCAACTTGAAATGGAGTCACAAAGTATCAGAAACAAAAGGCATTAGCCTGCACAGCCCAAGATGTGCCATAGTTGAGTGAGTCTTAATGCCATAAGGCACAACAACAAAACTTGCTTAAGCTTGTAAGCTGCATTGATACACTTAAAGACATGAAGCCCAAACATTTTTTCTTTCAGGATTCAGAGCATACAATTTTTAAAAATTTTTTTTAAATTTATTTCTATTAGCTAGGTTTCTTTGTTCTTTTGTATCCTTTGTTAAAAAGCATACCTAGGTAGGCTGAGAAGCTAGCTGCACACATGTGCCTTTTGACATTGGCTTAATGTGTTCAGCTAGCTCCCAGTAGTGCATTGCTGCTCCTTTAATAAAGCAAATTAGATAATAGAAGTCAATTGGAAATTTGTTTAAAATTGCATGCTCTATCTGAATTATGAAATAAAAAGAAAATAGCCTTTCCTTTTTTCCAAAGGGAATAACGAACAAACAAGACATTTTACAAAAGTCCTTAGTTCTTTCCAATTAAATAAAAAAACATCTCACTACATCAAGTGCATGAAGGTATAGATCCTTAAAATGTGTTTTGTCTGTACAGAAGGTGGGAAGGAAAATCTCTTGATTCATGTGAAAGGCTGACACCACTAGGAAAAAAACTCTGGAACTGTACGAAGGAAAAATGCTTTAGAACAAAAAACATAATTTATGTAAGAACTTACCTGATAAATTCATTTCTTTCATATTAGCAAGAGTCCATGAGCTAGTGACGTATGGGATATACATTCCTACCAGGAGGGGCAAAGTTTCCCAAACCTTAAAATGCCTATAAATACACCCCTCACCACACCCACAATTCAGTTTAACGAATAGCCAAGAAGTGGGGTGATAAGAAAAAAGTGCGAAAGCATATAAAATAAGGAATTGGAATAATTGTGCTTTATACAAAAAAAAATCATAACCACCACAAAAAAGGGCGGGCCTCATGGACTCTTGCTAATATGAAAGAAATGAATTTATCAGGTAAGTTCTTACATAAATTATGTTTTCTTTCATGTAATTAGCAAGAGTCCATGAGCTAGTGACGTATGGGATAATGACTACCCAAGATGTGGATCTTTCCACACAAGAGTCACTAGAGAGGGAGGGATAAAATAAAGACAGCCAATTCCTGCTGAAAATAATCCACACCCAAAATAAAGTTTAATGAAAAACATAAGCAGAAGATTCAAACTGAAACCACTGCCTGAAGTACTTTTCTACCAAAAACTGCTTCAGAAGAAGAAAACACATCAAAATGGTAGAATTTAGAAAAAGTATGCAAAGAGGACCAAGTTGCTGCTTTGCAAATCTGATCAATCGAAGCTTCATTCCTAAACGCCCAGGAAGTAGAAACTTACCTAGTAGAATGAACTGTAATCCTTCGAGGCGGAATTTTACCCGACTCGACATAGGCATGATGAAATAAAGATTTCAACCAAGATGCCAAAGAAATGGCAGAAGCTTTCTGGCCTTTTCTAGAACCGGAAAAGATGACAAATAGACTAGAAGTCTTTCGGAAAGACTTAGTAGCTTAAACATAATAATACAAAGCTCTAACAGTATCCAAAGAATGCAATGATTTCTCCTTAGAATTCATAGGATTAGGACATAATGAAGGAACCACAATTTCTCTACTAAGGTTGTTAGAATTCACAACCTTAGGTAAAAAAAATCAAAAGTAGTTCGCAGCACCGCCTCATCCTGATGAAAAATCAGAAAAGGAGACTCACAAGAAAGAGCAGATAATTCAGAGACTCTTCTGGCAGAAGAGATGGCCAAAAGAAACAAAACTTTCCAAGAAAGTAATATAATGATCAAAGAATGCATGGGTTCAAAAGGAGGAGCTTGAAAAGCCCCCAGAATCAAATTCAAACTCCAAGGAGGAGAAGTTGACTTAATGACAGGTTTTATACGAACCAAAGCTTGTACAAAACAATGAAATATCAGGAAGATTAGCAATCCTTCTGTGAAAAAAGAACAGAAAGAGCAGAGATTTATCCTTTCAAGGAACTTGCGGACAAACCTTTATCTAAACCATCCTGAAGAAACTGAAAAATTCTCGGTATTCAAAAAGAATGCCAAGAAAAAATGATGAGAAAGACACTAAGAAATATAAGTCTTCCAGACTCTATAATATATCTCTCTAGATACAGATTTACGAGCCTGTCACATAGTATTAATCACAGAGTCAGAGAAACCTTCTTTGACCAAGAATCAAGCGTTCAAACTCCATACCTAAAAATTTAAGGATTTGAGATCCTGATGGAAAAAAGGACCTTGCGACAGAAAGTCTGGTCCTAACGGAAGAGTCCACAGATGGCAAGAGGCCATCCGGACAAGATCCACATACCAAAACCTGTGAGGCCATGCTGGAGCTACCAGCAGGACAAACGAGCATTCCTTTAGAATCTTGGAGAATACTCTTGGAAGAAGAACTAGAGGCAGAAAGATATAGGCAGGACGATACTTCCAAGGAAGTGATAATGTATCCACTGCTTCCGCCCGAGGATCCCGGGATCTGGACAGATACCAGGGAAGTTTCTTGTTTAGATGAGAAGCCATCAGATCTATTTCTGGGAGTTCCCACATTTGAACAATCTGAAGAAATACCTCTGGGTGAAGAGACCATTCGCCCGGATGCAACGTTTGGCGACTGAGATAATCCGCTTCCCAATTGTCTATACCTGGGATATGAACCGCAGAGATTAGACAGGAGCTGGATTCCACCCAAACCAAAATTCGAGATACTTCTTTCATAGCCAGAGGACTGTGAGTCCCTCCTTGATGATTGATGTATGCCACAGCTGTGACATTGTCTATCTGAAAACAAATGAACAACTCTCTCTTCAGAAGAGGCCAAGACTGAAGAGCTCTGAAAATTGCACGGAGTTCAAAAATATTGATCGGTAATCTCACCTCCTGAGATTCCCAAACCCCTTGTGCCGTCAGAGACCCCCACACAGCTCCCTAACCTGTAAGACTTGCATCTGTTGAGATTATAGTCCAGGTCGAAAGAACAAAGAAGCCCCCTGAACTAAACGATGGTGAACTGTCCACCATGTCAGAGAGTGTCGTATAATCGGTTTAAAGATATTCATTGAGATAAAACGAGCAAAGGAGATCGCATCCGATGCGGCAGTCCTAAGACCTAAAATTTCCATGCATAAGGCTACCAAAGGGAATGATTGTGACTGGAGGTTTTGACAAGCTGATATGAATGTTAAATTTCTCTTATCTGACAAGGACAGAGTCATAGACACTGAATCTATCTGGAAACCTAAAAAGGTTACCCTTGTCTGAGGAAACAATGAACTGAATGGTAAATTGATCCTCCAACCATGATCTTGAAGAAACAACACAAGTCGATTCGTATGAGATTCTGCGAAAATGTGAAGACTGAGCAAGTACCAAGATATCGTCCAAATAAGGAAATACCAAAACCCTGTTCTCTGATTACAGACAGAAGGGCACCGAGAACCTTTGAAAAAAATTCTTGGAGCTGACGCTAGGCCAAACGGTAGAGCCACAAAACTGGTAATGCTTGTCTAAAAAGAGAATCTCAGAAACTAAAAGTGATCTGGATGAATCGGAATATGCAGATATACATCCTGTAAATCTATTGTAGACATATAATGCCCTTGCTAAACAAAAGGCAGGATAGTCCTACAGTTACCATCTTGAATGTTGGTATCCTTACATAACGATTCAATATAGATAGATCCGGAACTGGTCTGAAGGAATTAACCTTCTTTGGTACAATGAAGAGATAGAATAAAACCCCAGCCCCTGTTCCAGAACTGGAACTGGCATAATTACTCCAGCCAACTCTAGATCTGAAACACATTTCAGAAATGCTGAGCCTTTGCTGTGTTTACTGGGACACGGGAAAGAAAAAAATCTCTTTGCAGGAGGCCTTAACTTGAAGCCAATTCTGTACCTTTCTGAAACAATGTTCTGAAACCAGAGATTGTGAACGGAATTGATCCAAATTTTCTTGAAGAAAACATAAACTGCCCCATACCAGCTGAGCTGGAATGAGGGCCGCACCTTCATGGGTATTTAGGAGCTGGCTATAGGTTTCTATAAGGCTTGGATATATTCCAAACTGGAAAAGGTTTCCAAACTGATACCGCTCCTGAGGATGAAGGACCAGGCTTTTGTTCCTTGTTGTGAGGAAAGGAACGAAAATGATTATTAGACCTAAATTTACCTTAGATTTTTTATCCTTTGGTAAAAAAGTTCCCTTCCCTCCAGTAACAGTTGAGAAAATAGAATCCAACTGAAAATCGAATAATTTATTACCCTGGAAAGAAAGGGAAAGCAAAGTTTTAAGCCATAAAGCTTTTCTAGCTAAAATAGCTAGAGACATATACCTGACATCAACTCTAATGATATCAAAAGATGGTATCACAAATAAAATTATTAGCATGTTATAGAATAATAATAATGCTATAAAATTATGATCTGTTATTTGTTGCGCTAAAGCTTCTAACCAAAAAGTTGAAGCTGCAGCAACATCCGCTAAAAATATAGCAGGTCTAAGAAGATTACCTGAACATAAGTAAGCTTTTCTTAGAAAGGATACAATTTTCCTATCTAAAGGATCCTTAAATGAAGTACTATCTGCCATAGGAATAGTAGTACGTTTAGCAGGAGTAGAGGCAGCCCCATTAACCTTAGAGATTTTGTCCCAAAACTCTAATCTGTCAGATGGCACAGGATATAATTGCTTAAACGTTTTAAAAGGAGTAAATGAATTACCCAAATTATTCCATTCCCTGGAAATTACTTCAGAAATAGCATCAGGGAGAGAAAATACTTCTGGAATAACTACAGGAGATTTAAAAACCTTATTTAAACGTTTAGATTTTGTATCAAGAGGACCAGAATCCTCTATTTCTAATGCAATTAATACTTCTTTAAGTAAAGAACGAATAAATTCCATCTTGAACAAATACAAAGATTTATCAGCATCAACCTCTGAGACAGAAACCTCTGAACCAGAAGAACCATTATCAGTATCAGAATGATGATGTTCATTTAAAAATTCATCTGCAAAAAAGAGAAGTTTTAAAAGACTTTTATGTATACTAGAAGGAGAAATAACAGACATAGCCTTCTTAATGGATTTAAAAAATAAAATCTCTTATATTATCAGGAACACTCTGAAAATTAGATGTTGACGGAACAGCAACAGGTAATGTAACAGTACTAAAGGAAATTTTATCTGCATTAATAAGTTTGTCATGACATGCAATACAAACAACAGCTGGAGAAACAGATACCAAAAGTTTATAGCAGATACACTTAGCTTGGTAGCTCCAGCACTGGGCAGCAATTTTCCTGAAGTATCTTCTGACTCAGTTGCAACGTGGAACATCTTGTAATATGTAAAAGAAAAAACATATAAAGCAAAATTGATCAAATTCCTTAAATGACAGTTTCAGGAATGGGAAAAAAATGCCAGTGAACAAGCTTCTAGCAACCAGAAGCAATAAATAATGAGACTTAAATAATGTGGAGACAAAAATGACGCCCATATTTTTTAGCGCCAAAAAAGACGCCCACATTATTTGGCGCCTAAATGCTTTTGGCGCCAAAAATGACGCCACATCCGGAACGCCGACACTTTTGACGCAAAAAAACGTCAAAAAATGATGCAACTTCCGGCGACACGTATGACGCCGGAAACAGAAAAAAAATTTTGAGCCAAAAAAGTCCGCGCCAAGAATGACGCAATAAAATGAAGCATTTTCAGCCCCCGCGAGCCTAACAGCCCACAGGGAAAAAGTCAAATTTTGTAAGGTAAGAAAAAATGATTGAAACAAATGCATTTATCCCAAGTATGAAACTGACTGTCTGAAAATAAGGAATGTTGAACATCCTGAGTCAAGGCAAATAAATGTTTGAAAACATATATTTAGAACGTTATATAAAAGTGCCCAACCATAGCTTAGAGTGTCACAGAAAATAAGATTTACTTACCCCAGGACACTCATCTACATGTTTGTAGAAAGCCAAACCAGTACTGAAACGAAAATCAGCAGAGGTAATGGTATATATATATATATATAAGAGTATATCGTCGATCTGAAAAGGGAGGTAAGAGATGAATCTCTACGACCGATAACAGAGAACCTATGAAATAGACCCCGTAGAAGGAGATCATTGCATTCAAATAGGCAATACTCTCCTCACATCCCTCTGACATTCACTGCACGCTGAGAGGAAAACCGGGCTCCAACTTGCTGCGGAGCGCATATCAACGTAGAATCTAGCACAAACTTACTTCACCACCTCCATAGGAGGCAAAGTTTGTAAAACTGAATTGTGGGTGTGGTGAGGGGTGTGTTTATAGGCTTTTTAAGGTTTGGGAATCTTTGCCCCTCCTGGTAGGAATGTTTATCCCATACGTCACTAGCTCATGGACTCTTGCTAATTACATGAAAGAAATAGTGATATACAGTTATCCACTAAGCAACTTAGCTAAATCAATAAAACCCCAAAAATTGATAATTAACAACAGAATTTAGAAGCAAATAAGCTTAGTTGCGTCTATAAAGATACCTAAAACCAGGTAGACAAAATAGTCTAAAAGTGAATTACTGTGGGACAAATACTAATAATAGAATGGGGGGGGAATAAATACAAAACTATATGAATCTTTAAAAATTTAATATATATTCTAAAAGCAATCAATTCATTTAATACATACAATTTATTCATTAAGCAGGGAATATGAATAGACCGGTCCGGTCGCCAATGGCGAGTAAAAATCCTTGCGGGCAAGTAAAATTTTTAAGTTACCAGCCCGAACGGCGACCTGACATTTTAAGTGAGATATAAGAAGCAATAAAAAAAAATGTCAAATTGCATTCCACATATGCACACACACAGGAATGGAGGGAAGAAAGGGGAGGTTCTTTCTGTTTAATGCATTCAAAGACCTCCCCTTATCTCCATGGCTCTTGGTCTCTTCCTTGTCAGTTGCTTCTTCCCAACCCTAAGGTTATCTGAGCGGGAAGACATCCTGCTAGAGCGGTGAGTGTTTCTTCTCTCTGTGTGTGTATGAATGAAGTATGGGTTTAAGTGACTATATAGTTATGGTAGGCAGCTTGCTCACGTACATTAAGCTGAAGTACTCCAGGATCCTCTGCAGTACTTCAGCACAATGTACACGATCAAGCTGCCTACCATAACAATATAGAGCAGTGCACAATTTTTCTGGATGCTATTAATGCTCCAAAAACTGACTTTACCAATTAGTAGAGAACATACCATCTCCATGCACCCAGTTAAATCTGCTAGCGTGGCACTGACAGTCGCGCTAGTAGTTGAAAGGCAGCCAGGCTGAAAGGGGGGGAAAAAAACATAATTTATGCTTACCTGATAAATTCCTTTCTTCTGTTGTGTGATCAGTCCACGGGTCATCATTACTTCTGGGATATAACTCCTCCCCAACAGGAAATGCAAGAGGATTCACCCAGCAGAGCTGCATATAGCTCCTCCCCTCTACGTCACTCCCAGTCATTCGACCAAGAATCAACGAGAAAGGAGAAACCAAGGGTGAAGTGGTGACTGGAGTATAATTTAAAAGATATTTACCTGCCTTAAAAAAACAGGGCGGGCCGTGGACTGATCACACAACAGAAGAAAGGAATTTATCAGGTAAGCATAAATTATGTTTTCTTCTGTTATGTGTGATCAGTCCACGGGTCATCATTACTTCTGGGATACCAATACCAAAGCAAAAGTACACGGATGACGGGAGGGATAGGCAGGCTCATTATACAGAAGGAACCACTGCCTGAAGAACCTTTCTCCCAAAAATAGCCTCCGAAGAAGCAAAAGTGTCAAATTTGTAAAATTTGGAAAAAGTATGAAGCGAAGACCAAGTTGCAGCCTTGCAAATCTGTTCAACAGAGGCCTCATTCTTAAAGGCCCAAGTGGAAGCCACAGCTCTAGTAGAATGGGCTGTAATTCTTTCAGGAGGCTGCTGTCCAGCAGTCTCATAGGCTAAACGAATTATGCTACGAAGCCAGAAGGAGAGAGAGGTAGCCGAAGCCTTATGACCTCTCCTCTGACCAGAGTACACGACAAACAGGGAAGACGTTTGTCGAAAATCCTTAGTTGCCTGCAAGTAGAACTTGAGGGCACGAACTACATCCAGATTGTGTAGAAGACGTTCCTTCTTTGAAGAAGGATTTGGGCATAAAGAAGGAACAACAATCTCTTGATTGATGTTCCTGTTAGTGACTACCTTAGGTAAGAACCCAGGTTTAGTACGCAGAACTACCTTATCTGAATGAAAAATCAAATAAGGAGAATCACAATGTAAAGCTGATAACTCAGAGACTCTCCGAGCCGAAGAAATAGCCATTAAAAATAACACTTTCCAAGATAACAACTTTATATCAATGGAATGAAGGGGTTCAAACGGAACTCCTTGTAGAACGTTAAGAACAAGGTTTAAACTCCATGGCGGAGCAACAGTTTTAAACACAGGCTTGATTCTAGCTAAAGCCTGACAAAAGGCCTGGACGTCTGGATTTTCTGACAGACGCCTGTGCAACAAGATGGACAGAGCTGAGATCTGTCCCTTTAATGAACTAGCCGATAAACCCTTTTCTAAACCTTCTTGTAGAAAGGACAATATCCTAGGAATCCTAACCTTACTCCAGGAGTAACCTTTGGATTCGCACCAGTATAGGTATTTACGCCATATCTTATGGTAAATTCTTCTGGTAACAGGCTTCCTAGCCTGTATCAGGGTATCAATAACCGACTCCGAAAAACCACGTTTTGATAAAATCAAGCGTTCAATTTCCAAGCAGTCAGCTTCAGAGAAGTTAGATTTTGATGTTTGAATGGACCCTGTATCAGAAGGTCCTGTCTTAGAGGTAGAGACCAAGGCGGACAGGATGACATGTCCACTAGATCTGCATACCAAGTCCTGCGTGGCCATGCAGGCGCTATTAGAATCACTGATGCTCTCTCCTGTTTGATTTTGGCAATCAATCGAGGAAGCAGTGGGAAGGGTGGAAACACATAAGCCATCCCGAAGTTCCAAGGTGCTGTCAAAGCATCTATCAGAACCGCTCCCGGATCCCTGGATCTGGACCCGTAGCGAGGAAGTTTGGCGTTCTGGCGAGACGCCATGAGATCTATCTCTGGTTTGCCCCAACGTCGAAGTATTTGGGCAAAGACCTCCGGATGAAGTTCCCACTCCCCCGGATGAAAAGTCTGGCGACTCAAGAAATCCGCCTCCCAGTTCTCCACTCCCGGGATGTGGATTGCTGACAGGTGGCAAGAGTGAGACTCTGCCCAGCGAATTATCTTTGATACTTCCATCATTGCTAGGGAGCTTCTTGTCCCTCCTTGATGGTTGATGTAAGCTACAGTCGTGATGTTGTCCGACTGAAACCTGATGAACCCCGAGTTTTTAACTGGGGCCAAGCCAGAAGGGCATTGAGAACTGCTCTCAATTCCAGAATGTTTATTGGCAGGAGACTTTCCTCCTGATTCCATTGTCCCTGAGCCTTCAGAGAATTCCAGACAGCGCCCCAGCCTAGTAGGCTGGCGTCTGTTGTTACAATTGTCCAGTCCGGCCTGCTGAATGGCATCCCCCTGGACAGATGTGGCCGAGAAAGCCACCATAGAAGAGAGTTTCTGGTCTCTTGATCCAGATTCAGAGTAGGGGACAAGTCTGAGTAATCCCCATTCCACTGACTCAGCATGCACAATTGCAGCGGTCTGAGATGTAGACGTGCAAAGGGTACTATGTCCATTGCTGCTACCATTAAGCCGATCACCTCCATGCATTGAGCTACTGACGGGAGTTGAATGGAATGAAGGACACGGCATGCATTTAGAAGCTTTGTTAATCTGTCTTCTGTCAGATAAATCTTCATTTCTACAGAATCTATAAGAGTCCCCAAGAATGGAACTCTTGTGAGAGGAAAGAGAGAACTCTTCTTTTCGTTCACTTTCCATCCATGCGACCTTAGAAATGCCAGAACTAACTCTGTATGAGACTTGGCAGTTTGAAAGCTTGAAGCTTGTATCAGAATGTCGTCTAGGTACGGAGCTACCGAAATTCCTCGCGGTCTTAGTACCGCCAGAAGGGCACCCAGAACCTTTGTGAAGATTCTTGGAGCCGTAGCCAATCCGAATGGAAGAGCTACAAACTGGTAATGCCTGTCTAAGAAGGCAAACCTTAGATACCGGTAATGATCTTTGTGAATCGGTATGTGAAGGTAAGCATCCTTTAAATCCACTGTGGTCATGTACTGACCCTTTTGGATCATGGGTAAGATTGTCCGAATAGTTTCCATTTTGAACGATGGAACTCTTAGGAATTTGTTTAGGATCTTTAAATCCAAGATTGGCCTGAAAGTTCCCTCTTTTTTGGGAACCACAAACAGGTTTGAGTAAAACCCTTGTCCTTGTTCCGACCGCGGAACCGGATGGATCACTCCCATTAATAACAGATCTTGTACACAGCGTAGAAACGCTTCTTTCTTTATTTGGTTTGTTGACAACCTTGACAGATGAAATCTCCCTCTTGGGGGAGAGAATTTGAAGTCTAAAAGGTATCCCTGAGATATGATCTCTAGCGCCCAGGGATCCTGAACATCTCTTGCCCAAGCCTGGGCGAAGAGAGAGAGTCTGCCCCCCACTAGATCCGGTCCTGGATCGGGGGCCCTCGATTCATGCTGTCTTAGGGGCAGCAGCAGGTTTCCTGGCCTGCTTGCCCTTGTTCCAGGACTGGTTAGGTTTCCAGCCTTGTCTGTAACGAGCAACAGCTCCTTCCTGTTTTGGTGCAGTGGAAGTTGGTGCTGCTCCTGCTTTGAAATTCCGAAAGGGACGAAAATTAGACTGTCTAGCCTTAGCTTTGGCTTTGTCTTGAGGCAGGGCGTGGCCCTTACCTCCTGTAATGTCAGCGATAATTTCTTTCAAACCGGGCCCAAATAAAGTTTGCCCCTTGAAAGGTATATTAAGTAATTTGGACTTAGAAGTTACATCAGCTGACCAGGATTTTAGCCACAGCGCCCTACGTGCCTGAATGGCGAATCCTGAGTTCTTAGCCGTAAGTTTGGTTAAATGTACTACGGCCTCCGAAATGAATGAATTAGCTAGTTTAAGGACTCTAAGCCTGTCCGTAATGTCGTCCAGCGTAGCTGAACTAAGGTTCTCTTCCAGAGACTCAATCCAAAATGCTGCCGCAGCCGTAATCGGCGCGATGCATGCAAGGGGTTGCAATATAAAACCTTGTTGAACAAACATTTTCTTAAGGTAACCCTCTAATTTTTTATCCATCGGATCTGAAAAAGCACAGCTATCCTCCACCGGGATAGTGGTACGCTTAGCTAAAGTAGAAACTGCTCCCTCCACCTTAGGGACCGTTTGCCATAAGTCCCGTGTGGTGGCGTCTATTGGAAACATCTTTCTAAATATTGGAGGGGGTGAGAACGGCACACCGGGTCTATCCCACTCCTTAGTAACAATTTCAGTTAGTCTCTTAGGTATAGGAAAAACGTCAGTACTCGCCGGTACCGCAAAGTATTTATCCAACCTACACAATTTCTCTGGTATTGCAACAGTGTTACAATCATTAAGAGCCGCTAAAACCTCCCCTAGTAATACACGGAGGTTCTCCAATTTAAATTTAAAATTTGAAATATCTGAATCCAATCTGTTTGGATCAGAACCGTCACCCACAGAATGAAGCTCTCCGTCCTCATGCTCTGCAAGCTGTGACGCAGTATCAGACATGGCTCTAGTATTATCAGCGCACTCTGTTCTCACCCCAGAGTGATCACGCTTGCCTCTTAGTTCTGGTAATTTAGCCAAAACTTCAGTCATAACAGTAGCCATATCTTGTAATGTTATCTGTAATGGCCGCCCAGATGTATTAGGCGCCACAATATCACGCACCTCCCGGGCGGGAGATGCAGGTACTGACACGTGAGGCGAGTTAGTCGGCATAACTCTCCCCTCGCTGTTTGGTGAAATTTGTTCAATTTGTACAGATTGGCTTTTATTTAAAGTAGCATCAATACAGTTAGTACATAAATTTCTATTGGGCTCCACCTTGGCATTGGAACAAATGACACAGGTATCTTCCTCTGAATCAGACATGTTTAACACACTAGCAAATAAACTTGCAACTTGGTTACAATCTTATTTAACAAAAACGTACTGTGCCTCAAAGAAGCACCAAACGATTAAATGACAGTTGAAATAATGAACTGAAAAACAGTTATAGCATCAATCCTTGAAAACAACACAACTTTTAGCAAAGGTTTGTTCCCATTAGTAAAGTAACAATAATTAAATTTGAAACGTAAAAATTACAGAGCAACGTTTTTAATCACAGTCAATATATAAGTCTCACAGCTCTGCTGAGAGAATCTACCTCCCTCCAAAGAAGTTTGAAGACCCCTGAGTTCTGTTAGAGATGAACCGGATCATGCAGGAAATACAAGAGTAACTGACTGGAAATTTTTGATGCGTAGCAAAGAGCGCCAAAAACGGCCCCTCCCCCTCACACACAGCAGTGAGAGAGAAACGAAACTGTCACAATTAAAACAAGCAACTGCCAAGTGGAAAAATAATGCCCAAACATTTATTCACTCAGTACCTCAGAAAATGCAAACGATTCTACATTCCAGCAAAAACGTTTAACATAATAAATACCTATTAAAAGGTTAATGTACTTTTTACAGAGTAATTCCAGTGAAGTACCATCCCCAGAATACTGAAGTGTAGAGTATACATACATGTCATTATAACGGTATGGCAGGATTTTCTCATCAATTCCATTCAGAAAATAAAAACTGCTACATACCTCAATGCAGATTCATCTGCCCGCTGTCCCCTGATCTGAAGCTTTTACCTCCCTCAGATGGCCGAGAAACAGCAATATGATCTTAACTACTCCGGTTAAAATCATAGTAAAAACTCTGGTAGATTCTTCTTCAAACTCTGCCAGAGAGGCAATAACACGCTCCGGTGCTATTGTAAAATAACAAACTTTTGATTGAAGTTATAAAAACTAAGTATAATCACCATAGTCCTCTCACACATCCTATCTAGTCGTTGGGTGCAAGAGAATGACTGGGAGTGACGTAGAGGGGAGGAGCTATATGCAGCTCTGCTGGGTGAATCCTCTTGCATTTCCTGTTGGGGAGGAGTTATATCCCAGAAGTAATGATGACCCGTGGACTGATCACACATAACAGAAGAAAGTATTTTTAACATGCTCGTTATCTCACCTATTTATGCAGTACCACTCAAAGCGCTATAGGTTAAAGGGTGGCAGAATTAAATATGCTTAGTCAATCGTAACCCCACATATGCTGAAGGAAAATTTAAAAAAAGCTCAATTATATCTTCTTTTTTTTTCCCTTAGGAGAAAATAAGTCAAGACTGTACATACAGTTTTTCAAAGATAATATCCCTGTTTTTTCTACCTGGTGATAGAAAAATATTTTCTAAAGTTAAAGCCTTTTTATTAATGCTCAAGTCCCAAGTAGTAAGCAGCTTGTAAAACATTCAAATTGGGACCTCTGTCTGCAATGCATGTGAGATTACAATAACACTATTTATATTGCATCTTTACATAAGATATATACACACTACATGCTGATATTCACGGGCGACTAAAGTTTATTCTGGGCTGGTAAGTTTTGTGATTTACTCGCCCGATGGGCGAGGGGAGTTTTTGGGTATTCATAGGCCCTGTTAAGTAAAAGAAGCTACTAATTATAGACTGGCCAGTCTTAGAACTCACAGTATGAGTATAAAACAGAAAACTTAAAACTTTAACTATGTGTACTACAAAGCACTACTAAATTAAACCATAAGATATAGCTCAAAAGACCCTGTCTCTAAAAAGTACATATAATATTCAGATGTATCTGATAGAGAGGTGGTCTTTATTGCAATAAAGACCACCTCTCTATCAGAATAACTTATTTTTGAAGGTTTACAAAAAAGTCGCATTTACCGGTATTTGCTTACTAGTGTTGCTTGCAGAGTAACGCTTTAGGATTGAACAGTTTATTTTGGCACTACTACTTTGGCATCATTTGCCTCATCGGTTTGAGTAAACATTCTCAAACTCTGATAAATCTGAATAGTATATGTACTTTTTATAGACAGGGTCTTTTGAGCTATATCTTATGGTTTAGTTTAGTAGTGCTTTGTAGTACACATAGTTAAAGTTTTAAGTTTTCAGTTTTATACTCATACTGTAAGTTCTAAGACTGTCAGTCTATAATTATTAGCTTCTTTTACTTGATGAATTAATTGTATGTATTAATTAAATGAATTGACTGCTTTTAGAATATATACAAATTTTAAAGATTCATATAGTTTTGTATTTATTTTCCCCCCATTCTATTATTAGTATTTGTCCCACAGTAATTCACTTTTAGACTATTTTGTCTACCTGGTTTTAGTTATCTTTATAGGCGCAACTAAGCTCATTTGCTTCTAAATACTGTACGAAGGACTACCTTGTTTTGAAGAAAAAGACTGTATAAGGCAAATCTGCTGAGAGAGTTTGAAATTCAGAAACTCATCTGGCCGAAGTGACAGAAAGAAGAAAAACAGTTTTCAAAGTAAGGTGTCACAAATTGACTGTAATAATTCAAAAGGGGTTGACATGAAAGCAGATAAAACCAGAGGGAAGTCCAAAGAGGGAAAAAACGCACAGGAGGTTTGATATGCAGAACAGCTTGAAAACAAAGACAGAACAGTTATCTTAGCAGGCACTGTTAACTGTAGAAGTTTTATAAAAACATGACCAGTTAGCGGAAGCAGATGACTCCTCCATATTAAATCTTTCACCTATAGCTCTAATAAAACCCTGACTGCAGGGAATCTTCAAAGTCACTAAATACGGCTTTACGGAATTATGGCAAAGGTTGCACACTGCATTACCCCACTGGAGCAGTAATAGAGGCAGGCTCAGGACTATAAAGAATAAGAGCCAAATAAAAAATATAGCCTCAGAAAAAGTCAACACTTTTAAAAGTACTTCTCTAGTACACTTTGAAACTGAGGCAGGCAACAGAACTTGAACATGTTTAGGAACAGCTTTATCTTTCCCCCTTCTTATTTTTAGGATGAAAAGAAGAGGACGACGAGGAAAGCTCCATAAATCACTGAGTTCAGAATTCCCAAAACAGAATGAGCACTACTACAAGCGTTATACAAAAGCTTTTGTTTTAAATAAGGCCTCAACGAAGATGGCAGCACCCATAGAAACAGTCATTACGTCATCAGCATGTGACCCGGGTGCTGACCTCACTGAGCCACGCAACCAATAGCGCTCCTGCTCAAGAAAAACAGAATTTATGTTTACCTGATAAATTTCTTTCTCCTACGGTGTATCCGGTCCACGGCTTCATCCTTACTTGTGGGATATTCTCAATCCCTACAGGAAGTGGCAAAGAGAGCACACAACAGAGCTGTCCATATAGCTCCCCTCAGGCTCCGCCCCCCAGTCATTCGACCGACGGTTAGGAGAAAAAGGAGAACCATAGGGTGCAGTGGTGACTGTAGTTTACAAAATTAAATTTAAACCTGACCAAATGCCAGGGTGGGCCGTGGACCGGATACACCGTAGGAGAAAGAAATTTATCAGGTAAACATAAATTCTGTTTTCTCCTACATTGGTGTATCCGGTCCACGGCTTCATCCTTACTTGTGGGAACCAATACCAAAGCTTTAGGACACGGATGAAGGGAGGGAACAAGTCAGGTTACCTAAACGGAAGGCACCACTGCTTGTAAAACCTTTCTCCCAAAAATAGCCTCCGAAGAAGCAAAAGTATCGAATTTGTAAAATTTGGCAAATGTATGCAGTGAAGACCAAGTCGCTGCCTTACAGATCTGTTCAACAGAAGCCTCATTCTTGAAAGCCCATGTGGAAGCCACAGCTCTAGTGGAATGAGCTGTAATTTGTTCAGGAGGCTGCCTTCCAACAGTCTCATAAGCCAACCGGATGATGCTTTTCAGCCAGAAAGACAGAGAGGTCGCAGTCGCCTTTTGACCTCTCCTCTTGCCAGAATAGACGACAAACAAGGACGATGTTTGTCTGAAGTCTTTAGTTGCTTTTAGATAAAACTTCAAAGCACGAACCACATCAAGATTGTGTAACAGACGTTCCTTGTTAGAAACTGGATTAGGACACAGAGAAGGAACAACTATTTCCTGGTTAATATTCTTATTGGAAACCACTTTTGGAAGAAAACCAGGTTTGGTACGTAAAACGACCTTATCTGTATGAAACACCAGATAGGGTGAATTACACTGCAAAGCAGACAATTCAGAAACTCTTCTAGCAGAAGAAATAGCTACCAAAAACAAAACTTTCCAAGATAGTAACTTAATATCTATGGAATGTAGAGGTTCAAACGGAATCCCTTGAAGAACTGAAAGAACTAAATTTAGACTCCATGGAGGAGCCACAGGTCTGTAGACAGGCTTGATTCTGACTAAAGCCTGTACAAACGCCTGAACATCTGGCACGGCTGCCAGACGCTTGTGTAACAAAACAGACAGAGCAGATATCTGTCCTTTTAAGGAACTAGCTGACAGACCTTTCTCCAATCCTTCTTGGAGAAAGGATAGTAACCTTGGAATCCTAATCTTACTCCATGAGTAACCCTTGGATTCGCACCAGCAAAGATATTTCCGCCATATCTTATGGTAAATTTTCCTGGTGACAGGCTTTCTAGCCTGGATCAGAGTATCTATAACTGATTCCGAAAACCCACGCTTAGCTAGAATCAAGCGTTCAATCAGTCAGTTGCAGAGAAACTAGGTTTGGATGTTCGAATGGACCTTGGATTAGAAGGTCCTGCCTCAAAGGTAGCTTCCATGGTGGAACCGATGACATATTCACCAGGTCTGCATACCAAGTCCTGCGTGGCCACGCAGGAGCTATCAGAATTACTGAAGCCTTCTCCTGTTTGATCCTGGCTACTAGCCAGGGGAGAAGAGGAAACAGTGGAAAGACATAAGCTAGATTGAACGACCAAGGCGCCACTAAGGCATCTACCAATGTCGCCTTGGGATCCCTGGACCTGTAACGTGGAACTTTGGAGTTATGACGTGACGCCATCAGATCCAGATCTGGAAGGACCCATAGTTGAGTTAACTGGGCAAAAACCTCCGGGTGAAGTTCCCACTCCCCCGGAAAGTCTGACGACTCAGATAATCCGCTTCCCAGTTGTCCACTCCTGGGATGTGAATTGCTGATAGATGGCAGGAGTGATCCTCTGCCCATTTGATGATCTTGGATACCTCCCTCATCGCCAGGGAACTCTTTGTTCCTCCCTGATGATTGATGTACGCTACAGTCGTCATGTTGTCCGACTGAAATCTGATGAATTTGGCCTCCGCTAGTTGAGGCCATGCCTGGAGCGCATTGAATATCGCTCTCAATTCCAAAATGTTTATCGGGAGAAGAGATTCTTCCCGAGACCATAGACCCTGAGCTTTCAGGGACTCCCAGACCGCACCCCAGCCTAAGAGGCTGGCGTTGGTCGTGACAATGATCCACTCCGGTCTGCGGAAACTCATTCCCTGAGATAGGTGATCCTGAGACAACCACCAGAGGAGTGAGTCTCTGGTTTTCTGGTCAATTTGTATCTGGGGAGACAAATCTGCATAATCCCCATTCCACTGTTTGAGCATGCACAGTTGCAGTGGTCTTAAATGAATTCGAGCAAAGGGAACCACGTCCATTGTCGCAACCATTAGTCCTATTACCTCCATGCACTGAGCTACGGAGGGTTGAGGAATGAGTCCATGGTTGGCAAGATGCCATCCGGACAAGATCCGCATACCAAAACCTGTGAGGCCATGCCGGAGCTATTAGCAGAACAAACGAGCATTCCCTCAGAATCTTGGAGATTACTCTTGGAAGAAGAACTAGAGGCGGAAAGATATAGGCAGGATGATACTTCCAAGGAAGTGATAATGCATCCACTGCCTCCGCCTGAGGATCCCGGGATCTGGACAGATACCTGGGAAGTTTCTTGTTTAGATGAGAGGCCATCAGATCTATCTCTGGAAGCCCCCACATTTGAACAATCTGAAGAAATACCTCTGGGTGAAGAGACCATTCGCCCGGATGCAACGTTTGGCGACTGAGATAATCCGCTTCCCAATTGTCTACACCTGGGATATGAACCGCAGAGATTAGACAGGAGCTGGATTCCGCCCAAACCAAAATTCGAGATACTTCTTTCATAGCCAGAGGACTGTGAGTCCCTCCTTGATGATTGATGTATGCCACAGTTGTGACATTGTCTGTCTGAAAACAAATGAACGATTCTCTCTTCAGAAGAGGCCAAAACTGAAGAGCTCTGAAAATTGCACGGAGTTCCAAAATATTGATCGGTAATCTCACCTCCTGAGATTCCCAAACTCCCTGTGCCGTCAGAGATCCCCACACAGCTCCCCAACCTGTGAGACTTGCATCTGTTGAAATTACAGTCCAGGTCGGAAGAACAAAAGAAGCCCCCTGAATTAAACGATGGTGATCTGTCCACCACGTTAGAGTGTCGAACAATCGGTTTTAAAGATATTAATTGAGATATCTTCGTGTAATCCCTGCACCATTGGTTCAGCATACAGAGCTGAAGAGGTCGCATGTGAAAACGAGCAAAGGGGATCGCGTCCGATGAAGCAGTCATAAGACCTAGAATTTCCATGCATAAGGCTACCGAAGGGAATGATTGTGACTGAAGGTTTCGACAAGCTGTAATCAATTTTAGACGTCTCTTGTCTGTTAAAGACAGAGTCATGGACACTGAATCTATCTGGAAACCCAGAAAGGTTACCCTTGTTTGAGGAATCAAAAAACTTTTTGGTAAATTGATCCTCCAACCATGATCTTGAAGAAACAACACAAGTCGATTCGTATGAGACTCTGCTAAATGTAAAGACTGAGCAAGTACCAAGATATCGTCCAAATAAGGAAATACCACAATACCCTGTTCTCTGATTACAGACAGAAGGGCACCGAGAATCTTTGTGAAAATTCTTGGAGCTGTAGCAAGGCCAAACGGTAGAGCCACAAATTGGTAATGCTTGTCTAGAAAAGAGAATCTCAGGAACTGAAAATGATCTGGATGAATCGGAATATGCAGATATGCATCCTGTAAATCTATTGTGGACATATAATTCCCTTGCTGAACAAAAGGCAATATAGTCCTTACAGTTACCATCTTGAACGTTGGTATCCTTACATAACGATTCAATAATTTTAGATCCAGAACTGGTCTGAAGGAATTCTCCTTCTTTGGTACAATGAAGAGATTTGAATAAAACCCCATCCCCTGTTCCGGAACTGGAACTGGCATAATTACTCCAGCCAACTCTAGATCTGAAACACAATTCAGAAATGCTTGAGCTTTCACTGGATTTACTGGGACACGGGAAAGAAAAAATCTCTTTGCAGGAGGTCTCATCTTGAAACCAATTCTGTACCCTTCTGAAACAATGCTCTGAATCCAAAGATTGTGAACAGAACTGATCCAAATTTCTTTGAAAAAACGTAACCTGCCCCCTACCAGCTGAACTGGAATGAGGGCCGTACCTTCATGTGAACTTAGAAGCAGGCTTTGCCTTTCTAGCAGGCTTGGATTTATTCCAGACTGGAGATGGTTTCCAAACTGAAACTGCTTCTGAGGACGAAGGATCAGGCTTTTGTTCTTTGTTGAAACGAAAGGAACGAAAACGATTGTTAGCCCTGTTTTTACCTTTAGATTTTTTATCCTGTGGTAAAAAAGTTCCTTTCCCACCAGTAACAGTTGAAATAATAGAATCCAACTGAGAACCAAATAATTTGTTTCCCTGGAAAGAAATGGAAAGTAGAGTTGATTTAGAAGCCATATCAGCATTCCAAGTCTTAAGCCATAAAGCACTTCTGGCTAAGATAGCTAGAGACATAAACCTAACATCAATTCTAATAATATCAAAAATGGCATCACAGATAAAATTATTAGCATGCTGAAGAAGAATAATAATATCATGAGAATCACGATTTGCTACTTGTTGCGCTAGGGTTTCCAACCAAAAAGTTGAAGCTGCAGCAACATCAGCCAATGATATAGCAGGTCTAAGAAGATTACCTTAACACAGATAAGCTTTTCTTAGAAAGGATTCAATTTTTCTATCTAAAGGATCCTTAAACGAGGTACCATCTGACGTAGGAATGGTAGTACGTTTAGCAAGGGTAGAAATAGCCCCATCAACTTTAGGGATTTTGTCCCAAAATTCTAACCTGTCAGGCGGAACAGGATATAATTGCTTAAAACGTTTAGAAGGAGTAAATGAATTACCCAATTTATCCCATTCTTTGGAAATCACTGCAGAAAAAGCATTAGGAACAGGAAAAACTTCTGGAATAACCGCAGGAGCTTTAAAAACCTTATCCAAACGTATAGAATTAGTATCAAGAGGACTAGAATCCTCTATTTCTAAAGCAATTAGTACTTCTTTAAGTAAAGAGCGAATAAATTCCATCTTAAATAAATATGAAGATTTATCAGCATCAATCTCTGAGATAGAATCCTCTGAACCAGAAGAGTCCAAAGAATCAGAATGATGGTGTTCATTTAAAAATTCATCTGTAGAGAGAGAAGATTTAAAAGACTTTTTACGTTTACTAGAAGGAGAAATAACAGACAAAGCCTTCTTTATGGATTCAGAAACAAAATCTCTTATGTTATCAGGAACATTCTGCACCTTAGATGTTGAGGGAACTGCAACAGGCAATGGTACATTACTAAAGGAAATATTATCTGCTTTAACAAGTTTGTCATGACAATTATTACAAACAACAGCTGGAGGAATAGCTACCAAAAATTTACAGCAGATACACTTAGCTTTGGTAGATCCAGCAGGCAGTGATTTTCCTGTAGTATCTTCTGGCTCAGATGCAACGTGAGACATCTTGCAATATGTAAGAGAAAAAACAACATATAAAGCAAAATAGATCAAATTCCTTATAAGACAGTTTCAGGAATGGGAAAGAATGCCAAATATCAAGCTTCTAGCAACCAGAAGCAAATGAAAAATGAGACTGAAATAATGTGGAGACAAAAGCGACGCCCATATTTTTTAGCGCCAAATAAGACGCCCACATTATTTGGCGCCTAAATGCTTTTGGCGCCAAAAATGACGCCACATCCGGAACGCCGACATTTTTGGCGCAAAATAACGTCAAAAAAATGACGTAACTTCCGGCGACACGTATGACGCCGGAAACGGAAAAGAATTTTTGCGCCAAAAAAGTCAGCGCCAAGAATGACGCAATAAAATGAAGCATTTTCAGCCCCCGCGAGCCTAACAGCCCACAGGGAAAAAAGTCAAATTTTTGAGGTAAGAAAAATATGATAATTCAATGCATAATCCCAAATATGAAACTGACTGTCTGAAAATAAGGAAAGTTGAACATTCTGAGTCAAGGCAAATAAATGTTTGAATACATATATTTAGAACTTTATAAATAAAGTGCCCAACCATAGCTTAGAGTGTCACAGAAAATAAGACTTACTTACCCCAGGACACTCATCTACATGTTTGTAGAAAGCCAAACCAGTACTGAAACGAGAATCAGTAGAGGTAATGGTAAATATAAGAGCATATCGTCGATCTGAAAAGGGAGGTAAGAGATGAATCTCTACGACCGATAACAGAGAACCTTATGAAATAGACCCCGTAGAAGGAGATCACTGCATTCAATAGGCAATACTCTCTTCACATCCCTCTGACATTCACTGCACGCTGAGAGGAAAACCGGGCTCCAACTTGCTGCGGAGCGCATATCAACGTAGAATCTAGCACAAACTTACTTCACCACCTCCCTTGGAGGCAAAGTTTGTAAAACTGATTTGTGGGTGTGGTGAGGGGTGTATTTATAGGCATTTTAAGGTTTGGGAAACTTTGCCCCTCCTGGTAGGAATGTATATCCCATACGTCACTAGCTCATGGACTCTTGTTAATTACATGAAAGAAATAAGCCTCTCTGAAGTCCTTTCTGATGTCTCTGGACTCCCCACGTGAAGCTGCATGAACTGTCTAGTCAAAATAACTGCGCAATTGAGGCGCGAAAATGAGGCCTCCTCCCTCTTCATTCCAGAGTGGAGGGGCCTTTTAGACTAGATTAGGTGTCCAATTAAGTGCCAGGCGCAATATTAAACCCCATAAGTGTTTCAAAAGTCTCAAAAAACACCTTATTCATACTGAAAACATGCTAAAAAGCAATCGATTAAGCCCACAATAGTGTCAACCAGCATAGAGCCCTTAATATAAGCCATCATTTTATACAGAGTCTGAGAAAAATGGCTTACCTATCCCTGAGGGGATTTCTGACAGTCTTCTAGCATTACTTGGTCTTGTTAGAAAAATGACTGATCATACCTGAAGCAGTTAAGCCTGCAAACTGTTCCCCTCAACTGAAGTTCTCCGGTATTCAAAAGTCCTGTGTGGGAACAGCAATGGATTTTAGTTACTGGTGCTAAAATGATATTTCTCTCAGCAGAAATCTTCATCACTTTCTGCTTCAGAGTAAATAGTACAAGCCGGCACTATTTTAAAATAAACTCTTGATAGAAGAATAAAAAACTACAACTAACACCACATACTCTTTACCACCCCCATGGAGATGCTACTAGTTAGAGCGGCAAAGAGAATGACTGGGGGGGCTGAGCCTGAGGGGAGCTATATGGACAGCTCTGCTGTGTGCTCTCTTTGCCACTTCCTGTAGGGATTGAGAATATCCCACAAGTAAGGATGAAGCCGTGGACCGGATACACCAATGTAGGAGAAAGGGGCCAAATATAAACTGAAACCAGCAAAGAAAGGCATTCCAAACACAGGACACTACTTCAAATGCCTGAGGACATTGCAGAAGCAGTACCTCACAGCCCTAAAATTGAACAGCACTCTTTGGAGAACTCCACCTGCAAAGCCTGGATAAACTGGTAAGCAAAGGAGCAAGCGTTCTGCCCATAACTGGACAGAAAGCTAGTAGTGGGGGGGGGGGGGGAGTTTTTAGGGGTCCGCATGTGAGCGGGAAATGTTTTTGTTCTTTAAGGCAATGGGGACCCAAATTAAGGGGACAAAGATAATATTTATCCAATAGTTGATCTGGTTGACTGGAAAATTGCAAATTAAGTCCATCTTCACAAAAAAGTTAGTATGGAAGACTCTGGTAACTAAAGGCTGGTCAGTTTAAAAGTTTTCATTAGTTTTCCTACAAATGAGGTCAAAGGAAAGGCTTGTGTCTTACCTTAAGACAAATTTGAAGACAAAGGACAGCATGGCTTCACTTCCGGAAGATCATGGCCATGTAACTAAATTAACAGGCCAAGGAAGAGCCATAGATGTAATGTATTTAGACTTCAGCATTTGACACAAACTTATTTACAAAATTAACTGCCTTGGAGTAGATGCTAAAATTGTTTAAAGTGAACAGAATAATAGCTTAAGAAAAGAAGGCAGATGGCTGCAATTAATAGAGTACATTCAAATGATGGGTCAGTTACTATTGGTGTTTCTCAGGGGTCAGTCATTGGGCCTGCTTTAACAAGTTCATCAGTGATATTGGTAGTGGGCTACAGGGAAAGGTGTGCTTGTTTGCAGATAATACGTTTTTTTTTAACGGACTTAATGTCACAGGAGGGGTAGATCATATAAACAGTGATAAAAAAAAAAATTAAGAAACGGAAGGACAGGACAAATAAATGGGATCTAAAATGTAATTTTAGCAAAAACAAAATTATGCATTCAGGATCCAAAAAACAAAAAAGCCAATAACCGTCTTAAAGGGACATTATACACTTATTTTTTATTTGCATAAATGTCTTGTAGATCTATTTATATAGCCCATAAAGTTTATTTATTTATTTATTTTAATGTATAGTTTTGCTTATTTTTAAAAACATTGCTCTGATTTTCAGACTCCTAACCAAGCCCCAAAGTTGTATGAAAATACCATCAGATACCTACTCCAGCTTGCTCCTGTTTGTGTAAAGGGTCTTTACATATCCAAAAAGCATTTTCCACAAAAAGCATTTTCCACAAAAGGGAGTACAAAAGCTAGGGGTCACAATCTTAAGTTAGAGGGCAGCAGGTTCAAGAGAAATGGGAGGAATCAGTTTTTGTTTTGTTATACAGAAAGGGTGGTTAATTCATGGAATACAATTCCAATAAAGGTGGTAAACACCAGAACTGTAAAAGAATTTGAAAATGCCTGGGACACGCAGAAGGTTATTCTAAACAATAAGTAAACTTACACTGCACAAGTAATATATATAAGTAGACTTCACAGGCCTTTTGGTTCATAAAATTCTGTTTCTAGGTTTCATTCTTCTTTATACTGATGCTTCTTTTTACATAGTTGACTCTCCTAATTTTACAATTGTCTACACTGTACTACTAATTTTGTTTCTTTACTTATGTAGGATATAATTTAAAATGACCCAAGTGGAAAACTTGCACACTCCTCAATTAGTAATCCTTAAAGGGACACTGAACCCAATTTTTTTTATTTCGCGATTCAGATAGAGCATGAAATTTTAAGCAACTTTCCAATTTACTCCTATTATCAAATGTTCTTCATTCTCTTGCTATCTTTATTTGAAAAGCAAGAATGTAAGTTTAGTTGCCGGCCCATTTTGGTGAACAACCTGGGTTGTTCTTGTGGATTGGCGGATAAATTCAACAACCAATAAACAAGTGCTGTCCAGAGTCTGAACCAAAAGAAATTGCTTAGCTGCCTTTTTCAAATAAAGATAGCAAGAGAACGAAGAAAAATTAATAGGAGTAAATTAGAAAGTTGCTTAAAATTGCATGCTCTATCTGAATCATGAAAGAAAAAAATTAGGTTCAAGTGTCCCTTTAAGTCTCGGCAAGCAATCTTTATACTGACATGGGCTGATAATTTTCACTGGTTCCTTAGTATGTGAGTAACAAATTGCAGTAGGCGACAGCAGTTTATTTTTTTTCAAAGACATATTTGCCATTCTCACCAAGTGGATGTTGCACTATTTCCAACCTATCTAGAATATACTAGCTCACGGTGCCATAGCAAAGGACTTTAAAATCAATTTCCACTTAACTACAATTTTATTTTAAAATTTCTCAATAGGCTTTTATCTTCCTAGCATAGGCGAAAACTCTTAGAATTTGCCAGGGTGCCCACTGCTAAATAAACAAATCCTAAACTTTCCTGCCAGTCAGCTCATGTATAAGGAGTCAGGACACTAAAACCTGAAAGACAGAAAGGCTTTGGCTTAAAACATAATTTATGTAAGAACTTACCTGATAAATTCATTTCTTTCATATTAGCAAGAGTCCATGAGCTAGTGAAGTATGGGATATGCATTCCTACCAGGAGGGGCAAAGTTTCCCAAACCTTAAAATGCCTATAAAAACACCCCTCACCACACCCACAATTCAGTTTAACGAATAGCCAAGAAGTGGGGTGATAAGAAAGGAGCGAAAGCATCAAAAATAAGGACTTGGAATAATTGTGCTTTATACAAAAAAATCATAACCACCACAAAAAGGGTGGGCCTCATGGACTCTTGCTAATATGAAAGAAATGAATTTATCAGGTAAGTTCTTACATAAATTATGTTTTCTTTCATGTAATTAGCAAGAGTCCATGAGCTAGTGACGTATGGGATAGCAGATACCCAAGATGTGGAACTTCCACGCAAGAATCACTAGAGAGGGAGGGATAAAATAAAGACAGCCAATTCTGCTGAAAAATTAATCCACTACCCAAATCAAAAGTTTCAATTTTTATAATGAAAAAAAATGAAATTATAAGCAGAAGAATCAAACTGAAACAGCTGCCCGAAGTACTATTCTACCAAAAACTGCTTCTGAAGAAGAGAAAACATCAAAATGGTAGAATTTAGTAAAAGTATGCAAAGAAGACCAAGTTATTGCTTTGCAAATCTGATCAACAGAAGCTTCATTCTTAAAAGGCCAGGAAGTAGAAACTGACCTAGTAGAATGAGCCGTAATCCTCTGAGGCGGGGATTAACCCGACTCCAAATAAGCATGATGAATCAAAAGCTTTAACCAAGATGCCAAAGAAATGGCAGAAGCCTTCTGACCTTTCCTAGAACCAGAAAATATAACAAATAGACTAGAAGTCTGTCTGAAATCTGAGTAGCTTCAACATATTTCAAAACTCTTACCACATCCAAAAAATGTAAGAATCTTACCAAAGAATTCTTAGGATTAGGACACAAGGAAGGGACAATAATTCCTCTACTAATGTTGTTAGAATTCACAACTTTAGGTAAAAATTGAAATGAGGACAGCAAAAACCACCTTATCCTGATGAAAAATCAGAAAAAGGAGATTCACAAGAAAGAACAGATAATTCAAAAAATGTTCTAGCTGAAGAGATGTCTAAAAAGAACAATACTTTCCATGAAAGTAATTAATGTCCAAAGAAAGCATATGCTCAAACAGAAGAGCCTGTAAAGCCTTCAGAACCAAATTAAGACTCCAAGGAGGAGAAATTGGCTTAATGACAGGCTTGATACGAACCAAAGCCTGAACAAAACAATGAATATCAGAAAGATTTAGCAATTCTTACTGTGAAACAGCACAGGAAAAGCAGAGATTTGTCCTTTCAAGGAACATGCAGACAAAACCTTATGAAGAAACTATAAAAACCTAGGAATTCTAAAATAATGCCAAGAGAATTCATAAGAAGAGCATCATGAGATGTAAATCTTCCAAACTCAATAATAAATCCTACCAGACACAGATTTATGAGCCTGCAACATAGTATTAATCACTGAGTCAGAGAAACTTCTATGACTAAGTACTAAGCATTACATTTTCATACCATCAAATTAATATGATGAAAAAAACGAATGTTAAGATATAAAGGTCTGGCATTAATGGAAGTAGCCAAGATCGGCAACTGCACATCCGAACAAGAACCATATACCAAAACCTGTGTGGCCATGCTGGAGCCACCAGCCACACCAAAGATTGCTCTCTGATGATTTTGAAAATCACTCTTAAAAGAAGAACCAGAGATGAAAAAATATAGGCGGATTGATAATTCCAAGGAAGTGTCAATGCATACACTACTTCCGCCTGAGGATCCCCGGACCTGAATAGACCCCTGGGAAGTTCCTTGTTTAGATGAGATGCCATCAGATCTATTTCTGGAAGCCCACACATCTGAAAAATTGAAAAACATATCTGGGTAAAGAGACCATTCTCCCGGATGTAAAGCATGATTAACAGAGATAATCCGCTTCCCAATTGTCTATACCTGGGAAAAAGACCACAGAAATTAGATAGGAGCTGGATTTAGCCCAAGCAAATATCCAGGATACTTCTGTCACAGCCTAAGGAATGATAGTCCCACCCTGATGATTGACATACGCCACAGTTGTGACATTGTCTGTCTGAAAAAACAAACGTCTCTTCTTCAAAAAGAAACCAACTGAAGAACTCTGAGAATGCACGGAGTTCCAAAATATCAAATGGTAACCTCAGACAGCCTCCCAACCTAAAAGACTTGCATCTGTAGAGATCATGGTCCAGGTTGAAAGAACCGAAGAGACCTGTAGAACTAAATGATGGTGATCT
This sequence comes from Bombina bombina, assembly GCF_027579735.1. NCBI lineage: Eukaryota > Metazoa > Chordata > Amphibia > Anura > Bombinatoridae > Bombina > Bombina bombina. Next base: position 173,389,493 of record NC_069506.1, on the reverse strand, counting down.
TAACCACCGAATCAAAGATAGTTAAACATTAGGATTCAAAGATATAAAAAGTGATATCCTAGAATCCCTGCACCATTATTCGGCATAAAAAACTGGAAAGGTTTCCTATGAAATGAGCAAAGGGAATTGAATCCAATGCTGTAGCCATGAAACCTAAAACTTCCATGCATATATAGCAACTTGAAGGAAATAATAGAGACTGAAGGTTCCGACAAACGGAACCCAATGAACTTGTCACTTGTCTGTTAGAGACAAAAACATTGACACAATCTATCTGGAAACCTAAAAAAGGTGACCCTTGTGTGAGGAATCAAGGAGCTTTTGATAAAAAGATCCTCTAACCATGTCTTGAAGAAACAACAAAGTTGAATCGTATGAGATTCCGCAGAACGAAAAGACTGAGCCAGTACCACGATACCGTCCAAATAAGGAACACTGAGAACCTTGAAAAGATTCTTAGAGCTGTCGCTAGACCAGAAGGAAAAGCAACAAATTGGTAATGCTTGTCAAAAAAAAAGAGAATCTCAGAAAATAAAAATAATCTGAATGAAAACAGAAAATGAAGATATGCATCTATTGTATCTATTGTAAACAAATAATGCCATCACTGACCAAAAAGGCAGAATAGACCATATAAACACCATTCTAAAAGATGGTACACTTATATGACAATTCAAAAATATTTTCTATCTTTGGAACAATGAATAGTCTTGAATAAAACCCCAAAACCCAGTTCCTAAAATGAAACTGGAATAAATACCCCAGAAAACTCCAGGTCTGAGCAGCGCTTGAGCCCCAACGGGTGACCAGCCGCACTTCACCAGTACCGAAAACATATAGGTCTGAAACACACTTCAGGAAAGTGTTAGTCTTACTGGAATAGCTGATAATGATAGAGAAAAAAAAAAGACTTCTCACAGATGGTTTTACTCTGAAACCTATTCTGTACCCAAAGTCTAAGAAGTTTGGACCAAATAGAACCAAACAAATTTCAAAAAAGTCTTAACCTGCCCCTTACCAGCCAAGCTGGAATAAGAACCGCACCTACAAGCAAATTTGGGGAGCTGACTTTGAACTTTTAAAAGGCTTAATTGAATGAAGAAAAAAACTTCCAATTATAAACATGTTACTTGGGGAAGAATTCAGGATTCCGTTCCTTAGTAAGAACAGAAATTTAATATAAGCTTAAAGTTTTAGTCTTAGAACTCAATCTTGAAGCCCAGAGTAACAGTTAAAGAATTGAATCCAATTATGAACCAAATAATTGATTATCTTGGAAAAAAAAGAAATATGGATTTTAGAAATCAAATTAGCATTCCAAGATTGAAATCACAAAGTTCTTCTAGCTAAAATAGCTAAAGACATAGATTAAACCTCATTTGTGAAAATATTTAATAAAATGACAACACAAATGAAATTATAAGCATGTTAATCAAGTTAAAGGACCAGTCAACACACTGGACTTGCACAATCAACAAATGCAAGATAACAAGACAATGCAATAGCACTTAGTCTGAACTTCAAATGAGTAGTAGATTGTCCTTTAAACAATGCTAAACAAATCATAATCCGATACTTGATCTTAAAGTATCCAACCAGAAAGATGAAGCAATTGAAACATCAGCCAAATAAATTACAGGTCTAAGAAAAGTACCTGAAAATAATTTTCCTTAAATAAGATACAACCATCTGAAGGAAAAAAATAAATACTATTTGCTATAAGAATAATAGTATATTTAGCAGGAGTAGAGATAGCCCCATTAACTTGGGGAATCTTTCCTCAAAACCCCAGAAGCAGAACTTTTTTTCACTTTCTGCGATGAGATTTTTTGTAGTAAAAATTTTTCTGCAGGTCATTTTGAAATAAAATTCAGTTTTAAATTGTGTGTGCATGTGTGTGTATGTATATATATATATATATATATATATATATATATATATATATATATATATATATACCCCCCTGCATATCAATATCACCCTGGTCTCTTCATGGATACCCCCCCTGCATATCAATATCACCCTGGTCTCTTCATGGATACCCCCCCCCTGCATATCAATATCACCCTGGTCTCTTCATGGATACCCCCCCCCCTGCATATCAATATCACCCTGGTCTCTTCATGGATACCCCCCCCCCCCCCGCATATCAATATCACCCTGGTCTCTTCATGGATAACCCCCCCTGCATATCAATATCACCCTGGTCACTTCATGGATACCCCCACCTGCATATCAATATCACCCTGGTCTCTTCATGGATACCCCCCTGCATATCAATAACACCCTGGTCTCTTCATGGATACCCCCACCTGCATATCAATATCACCCTGGTCTCTTCATGGATACCCCCACCTGCATATCAATATCACCCTGGTCTCTTCATGGATACCCCCACCTGCATATCAATATCACCCTGGTCTCTTTATGGATACCCCCCTGCATATCAATATCACCCTGGTCTCTTCATGGATATCCCCCCCCTGCATATCAATATCACCCTGGTCTCTTCATGCATAACCCCCCCCCCCTGCATATCATATCACCCTGGTCCCTTTATGCATACCCCATGCAATATATTATATAAACATACTTTCACTTCACATACACCATCAGTGAGCGCAAATAGAAACCACCTAAGAAACCACTGGCAGTGAAATGATTATCTTGGATCAGTACAAGGTTTCATTCAGCAGGGCTTTGTTGTAGAGGCTGGGCAGCCTGCAGATGGGTATGTGGGGGCTGGGATGAAGGAGATCTCTGCTACAGCATCACAAGATGAAGATTTTGTTTGCCTGCTCTAGAGCATCATAACTCAAATTGCTTAATTATTAAATATTAAATCTGCATATCCCCAATGGAGACATTTACTGTGCAAAATAAAAAAAATAAAAAAAAGAAGTATGAGCTGCTTTGCAAAAAACCTCAGACAAATGATAAAAATATTATCTGTACTCAAGTGTCAGAGATTAACTGGAATTGCTCACAGCCTAGTTATGCAGAATATGGCCTTTTCCATCTGCCACTTTGTTTCACATAAAAAAAAAAAAAGACATCACCAGTTAAATGTTCTTCTCATTATCACCTTGCCTGCAGTACCATATTGTGGCAACTGAAGCCAGCTTTAGGGCTCCTGGTAAGGAGGGATCTGTCGGGGGAAATTGATTCAGGGGGCCCCAGCATCCTCAGACCAGAGGGATCCCCTCCGGACTTGTGAACGCAGCGCAAAGACAGGACAGGCTCCTAAACTTCCCAACAAATACAGCAGATGAGGGAACTGAGCACTCTCTGTCCCTCCTACAGTGCCGGAGAGAGGAGGAGAGCAGGGAGTGTTAGAGGATTCGGAATAACATTTATTTACAGCATACTCTTTACTGAGAGGACAGTCTGGGGCAGGCACGCACGTAGTTAATAGAATAATATGTGTTAAGAGGCTCAGGCTGGGGATGAAAGGGAGGCACTTCTCAGTGTCACAACTCACATGTACTGCGTGCTTTCAAAACAGACTTCGGAACGGCAATAAATTCTGTTTTTCAAGAATGTCATTTTGTAATACTGCCGTTCCGAAGTCTGTTTTGAAAGCACGCAGTACATGTGAGTTGTGACACTGAGAAGTGCCTCCCTTTCATCCCCAGCCTGAGCCTCTTAACACATATTATTCTATTAACTACGTGCGTGCCTGCCCCAGACTGTCCTCTCAGTAAAGAGTATGCTGTAAATAAATGTTATTCCGAATCCTCTAACACTCCCTGCTCTCCTCCTCTCTCCGGCACTGTAGGAGGGACAGAGAGTGCTCAGTTCCCTCATCTGCTGTATTTGTTGGGAAGTTTAGGAGCCTGTCCTGTCTTTGCGCTGCGTTCACAAGTCCGGAGGGGATCCCTCTGGTCTGAGGATGCTGGGGCCCCCTGAATCCATTTCCCCCGACAGATCCCTCCTTACCGGCAGCCCTAAAGCTGGCTTCAGTTGCCACAATATGGTACTGCAGGCTGTGAGCCTCTTAACAGTGCCCATTCAGTAAAAACACAATTCAATAAGCACCTACACGATAATAGGGAAAGGAGTTTCAAATGGCTGCACTAATAAAAAAGCTTCTACACTTACCAGTTACCTCGCAGTCGCAGACAGTCACAGAGTTCTGGCGGGTTAAAGTAACATTAATCTTGCCTCTAAAATGTATCAATTTCAGGAGCAGAGCAGCCATTAGCCAATAATTTCAAAATACTGCACAAAAAATGTACCGGTTGTCATTTTGAAAGCATTGCACTGGCCAGAAAAAAAAAATCCTGTTGAAGAAAATTCTATGCTTAACGGACCTGGCTGTTCTTTTTCTGCAGACAGGCTCCAGTTTCTGCGATAAGATCGCAGATCGCACTATGTTCTGCCTTGGGGCTCAAAACTGAAAACTGCCGGCAAAGAATACAATTTAAAAACCTTAAAGAAGGACTAAAAGAAAATTCTCAGCCAATTCCATTCCCTAGTATCAGGAACTGGAAAAAAACCTCTGAAGAAACCACAGAAGATAAATAAGCAGAATTCAAATGTTAGCTAGTCTTTAAAATCAAAAGAACTAGTTACTTCAATATCCAAAATAATCAACACCTTTTGAACAAAGAACAAATGTACTCTATTAAAAAATAAAAAAGTAGATTCGTTAGTGTCAATATCTGATTAAGAAAAATTCTGAATGAGTAAAAACACCATCAGAGAAGGATAATTCATTATGTTGTTGGTCATTTGAAACTTCATCAACTAAAAAAGAAGTTTGAAAAAAGACCTAAAAATTTTATTAGAAGGCGGAATGTCAGACAAAGCCTTTAAAATAGAATCAGAAAAATATTCTTATAAATTAAAGTATATCTTGTACATAAGATGTAAAAAGAATAGCAATATATAAAGCATAAATACTAATGGATTCTGCATGTAAAAGTTTATCATGATAACTTATTACAAACCATAGCTAAAGATAAACATTCATAACATTAAAATAAATGAACTTAGCTTTGGTAGGACTGATATCAGTCAACAGGAATCCCTCAGCATTTCTTGATACAGGAACAGTGTTTGAAATATCTTGCAATATGTAATAGAAAAAAACAACAAATAAAGCAAAATTATCAAATTCCTTAAATGACAGTTTCAGGAATGGGGAAAAAATGCAAAACAAACAAGCCTCTAGTAACCAGAAGCAACAAAAAAATGAGACTTAAATAATGTGAAAAAAATTGGCGCTAAGTAAAATGCCCACATTTTTTGGCGCCAAGCATGACGCCCACATTTTTTGCCGCCAAGAATGACGCCCACATTTTTGGGCCCCAAAAATGACGCAACCATGAACAAACCTCCGGCGTCAACTATGGCGCCGGAAATGACAAAAATTTTGTGCCAAAAATGACGCAATAAATTAAAGCATTTTCTGCCCTCGCGAGCCTAACAGCCCGCATGGAAAAAAGTCAATTTGAATATTTTTAAGGTAAGAAAAAACATAATTTATGTAAGAACTTACCTGATAAATTAATTTCATATTGGCAAGAGTCCATGAGCTAGTGACATATGGGATATACAATCCTACCAGGAGGGGCAGTTTCCCAAACCTCAAAATGCCTATAAATACACCCCTCACCACACCCACAATTCAGTTTAACGAATAGTCAAGCAGTGGGGTGATAAAGAAAGGAGTAGAAAGCATCAACAAAGGAAATTTGGAAATAATTGTGCTTTATACAAAAAATCATAACCACCATAAAAAGGGGTGGGCCTCATGGACTCTTGCCAATATGAAAGAAATTAATTTATCAGGTAAGTTCTTACATAAATTATGTTTTCTTTCATGTAATTGGCAAGAGTCCATGAGCTAGTGACATATGGGATATCAATACCCAAGATGTGGAGTCTTCCACTCAAGAGTCACTAGAGAGGGAGGGAATAAAATAAAAACAGCCATATTACGCTGAAAAAATAATCCACAACCCAAAAAATAAGTTATTTTCACTTTGAAAAGAAAAAAACGTAAATCAAAAGCAGAAGAATCAAACTGAAACAGCTGCCTGAAGAACTTTTCTACCAAAAACTGCTTCCGAAGAAGCAAATACATCAAAATGGTAGAATTTAGTAAATGTATGCAAAGAGGACCAAGTGGCTGCTTTGCAAATCTGATCGACTGAAGCTTCATTCTTAAAAGCCCATGAAGTAGAGACTGATCTAGTAGAATGAGCTGTAATTCTCTGAGGCGGGGTTTGACCCGACTCCAAATAAGTTTGATGAATCAAAAGTTTCAACCAAGAAGCCAAGGAAACAGCAGAAGCTTTCTGACCTTTCCTAGGACCAGAAAATAAAACAAATAGACTAGAAGTCTTCCTGAAATTTTTAGTAGCTTCCACATAATATTTCAAAGCTCTTACCACATCCAAAGAATGTAAGGATCTCTCCAAAGAATTCTTAGGATTAGGACATAAAGAAGGGACAACAATTTCTCTACTAATGTTAGAATTCACAACCTTAGGTAAAAATTGAAAAGAAGTCCGCAAAACTGCCTTATCCTGATGAAAAATCAGAAAAGGAGACTCACAAGAAAGAGCAGATAGCTCAGAAACTCTTCTAGCAGAAGAGATGGCCAAAAGGAACAACACTTTCCAGGAAAGTAGTTTAATGTCCAAAGAATGCATAGGTTCAGATGGAGGAGCCTGTAAAGCCCTCAGAACCAAATAAGACTCCAAGGAGGAGAAATTGACTTAATGACAGGCTTAATACGAACTAAAGCCTGTACAAAACAGTGTATATCAGGAAGTATAGCAATTTTTCTGTGAAAAAAAACAGAAAGAGCGGAGATTTGTCCTTTCAAGGAACTTGCAGACAAACCCTTATCCAGACCATCCTGAAGAAACTGCAAAATTCTAGGAATTCTAAAAGAATGCCAGGAGAATTTATAAGAACACCATGAAATGTAAGCCTTCCAAACTCTATAATAAATCTTCCTAGAGACAGATTTACGAGCTTGTAACATAGTATTAATCACTGAATCAGAGAAACCTCTATGACTTAGAACTAAGCGTTCAATTTCCATACCTTCAAATTTAACGATTTGAGATCCTGATGGAAAAACGGACCTTGAGATAGTAGGTCCGGCCGTAATGGAAGTGGCCAAGGCGGGCAACTGTACATCCGAACCGGATCCGCATACCAAAACCTGTGTGGCCATGCTGGAGCCACCAGCAACACAAAAGACTATTCCATGATGATTTTGGAAATCACTCTTGGAAGAACTAGAGGCGGGAAGATGTAAGCAGGTTGATAACACCAAGGAAGTGTCAGCGCATCCACTGCTTCCGCCTGAACATCCCTGGACCTGGACAGGTATTTGGGAAGTTTCTTGTTTAGATGAGAGGCCATGAGATCCATCTCTGGAAGCCCCCACATCTGAACAATCTGAGAAAACCCATCTGGATGGAGAGACCACTCCCCTGGATGTAAAGTCTGGCGGCTGAGATAATCCGCCTCCCAATTGTCTACACCTGGGATATGTACCGCAGAGATTAGACAGGAGCTGGATTCCGCCCAAGCAAGTATCCGAGATACTTCTTTTATAGCTTGGGGACTGTGAGTCCCACCCTGATGATTGACATAAGCCACAGCTGTGATATTGTCTGTCTGAAAACAAATGAACGGTTCTCTCTTTAGTAGAGGCCAGAACTGAAGAGCCCTGAGAATTGCACGGAGTTCTAAAATATTTATTGGTAATCTCGCCTCTTGAGATTTCCAAACCCCTTGTGCTGTCAGAGACCCCCAAACAGCTCCCCAACCTGAAAGACTCGCATCTGTTGTGATCACAGTCCAGGTTGGGCGAACAAAAGAAGCCCCTTGAACCAAACGATGGTGATCTATCCACCATGTCAGAGAGTGTCGTACATTGGGATTCAAGGATATTAATTGTGATATCTTTGTATAATCCCTGCACCATTGATTCAGCATACAAAGCTGTAGAGGTCTCATGTGAAAACGAGCAAAGGGGATTGCGTCCGTTGCTGCAGTCATGAGACCTAAAACTTCCATGCACATAGCCACTGAAAGGAATGACTGAGACTGAAGGCGCCGGCAGGCTGCAACCAATTTTAAACGTCTCTTGTCTGTTAGAGACAGAGTCATGGACACTGAATCTATCTGGAAACCTAAAAAGGTGACCCTTGTCTGAGGAATCAAGAAACTTTTTGGTAAATTGATCCTCCAACCATGTTTCCGAAGAAACAACACTAGTTGATTCGTGTGAGATTCTGCAGTATGTAAAGACTGGACTAGTACCAAGATATCGTCGAAATAAGGAAACACCGCAATACCCTGTTCTCTGATTACAGATAGTAGGGCACCCAGAACCTTTGAAAAGATTCTTGGAGCTGTTGCTAGGCCAAATGGAAGAGCAACAAATTGGTAATGCTTGTCTAGAAAAGAGAATCTCAGGAACTGATAGTGTTCTGGATGAATCGGAATATGAAGGTATGCATCCTGCAAGTCTATTGTGGACATATAATGTCCTTGCTGAACAAAAGGCAGAATAGTCCTTATAGTCACCATCTTGTAAGTTGGTACTCGTACATAACAATTCAAAATTTTCAGATCCAGAACTGGTCTGAACAAATTTTCTTTCTTTGGTACAATGAATAGGTTTGAATAAAACCCCAAACCTTGTTCCTGAAGAGGAACTGGCATGATTACCCCTGAAGACTCCAGATCTGAAACACACTTCAGAAAAGCCTGAGCTTTTACTGGATTTACAGGAATGTGTGAGAGAAAAAAAATCTTCTCACAGGAGGTCTTACTTTGAATCCTATTCGATACCCTTGAGAGACAATGCTCTGAATCCAATGATTTTGGACAGATTTTATCCAAAAATCCTTGAAAAACCTTAATCTGCCCCCTACCAGCTGAGCTGAAATGAGGGCCGCACCTTCATGCAGATTTAGGGGCAGACTTTGGTTTCCTAAATGGCTTGGATTTATTTTAATTTGAGGAAGGCTTCCAACTGGAAGCAGATTCCTTGGGAGGAGGATTGAGTTTTTGTTCCTTATTCTGACAAAAGGAATGAAAACGGTTAGAAGCCTTAGATTTACCCTTAGGTTTTTTATCTTGAGGCAAAAAAACATAATTTATGTAAGAACTTACCTGATAAATTCATTTCTTTCATATTAACAAGAGTCCATGAGCTAGTGACGTATGGGATATACATTCCTACCAGGAGGGGCAAAGTTTCCCAAACCTCAAAATGCCTACAAATACACCCCTCACCACACCCACAAATCAGTTTAACGAATAGCCAAGAAGTGGGGTGATAAGAAAAAAAGTGCGAAGCATATAAAATAAGGAATTGGAATAATTGTGCTTTATACAAAAAAATCATAACCACCACAAAAAAGGGTGGGCCTCATGGACTCTTGTTAATATGAAAGAAATGAATTTATCAGGTAAGTTCTTACATAAATTATGTTTTCTTTCATGTAATTAACAAGAGTCCATGAGCTAGTGACGTATGGGATAATGACTACCCAAGATGTGGATCTTTCCACACAAGAGTCACTAGAGAGGGAGGGATAAAATAAAGACAGCCAATTCCTGCTGAAAATAATCCACACCCAAAATAAAGTTTAACGAAAAACATAAGCAGAAGATTCAAACTGAAATCGCTGCCTGAAGAACTTTTCTACCAAAAACTGCTTCAGAAGAAGAAAATACATCAAAATGGTAGAATTTAGTAAAAGTATGCAAAGAGGACCAAGTTGCTGCTTTGCAGATCTGGTCAACCGAAGCTTCATTCCTAAACGCCCAGGAAGTAGATACTGACCTAGTAGAATGAGCTGTAATTCTCTGAGGCGGAATTTTACCCGACTCAACATAGGCAAAATGAATTAAAGATTTCAACCAAGATGCCAAAGAAATGGCAGAAGCTTTCTGGCCTTTCCTAGAACCGGAAAAGATAACAAATAGACAAGAAGTCTTACGGAAAGATTTCGTAGCTTCAACATAATATTTCAAAGCTCTAACAACATCCAAAGAATGCAACGATTTCTCCTTAGGATTCTTAGGATTAGGACATAATGAAGGAACCACAATTTCTCTACTAATGTTGTTGGAATTCACAACCTTAGGTAAAAATTCAAAAGAAGTTCGCAACACCGCCTTATCCTGATGAAAAATCAGAAAAGGAGACTCACAAGAAAGAGCAGATAATTCAGAAACTCTTCTAGCAGAAGAGATGGCCAAAAGGAACAAAACTTTCCAAGAAAGTAATTTAATGTCCAATGAATGCATAGGTTCAAACGGAGGAGCTTGAAGAGCTCCCAGAACCAAATTCAAACTCCAAGGAGGAGAAATTGACTTAATGACAGGTTTTATACGAACCAAAGCTTGTACAAAACAATGAATATCAGGAAGTATAGCAATCTTTCTGTGAAAAAGAACAGAAAGAGCGGAGATTTGTCCTTTCAAAGAACTTGCGGACAAACCCTTATCTAAACCATCCTGAAGAAACTGTAAAATTCTCGGTAATCTAAAAGAATGCCAAGAAAAATGATGAGAAAGACACCAAGAAATATAAGTCTTCCAGACTCTATAATATATCTCTCGAGATACAGATTTACGAGCCTGTAACATAGTATTAATCACGGAGTCAGAGAAACCTCTTTGACCAAGAATCAAGCGTTCAATCTCCATACCTTTAAATTTAAGGATTTCAGATCCGGATGGAAAAAAGGACCTTGCGACAGAAGGTCTGGTCGTAGCGGAAGAGTCCACGGATGGCAAGAGGCCATCCGGACAAGATCCGCATACCAAAACCTGTGAGGCCATGCCGGAGCTATTAGCAGAACAAACGAGCATTCCCTCAGAATCTTGGAGATTACTCTTGGAAGAAGAACTAGAGGCGGAAAGATATAGGCAGGATGATACTTCCAAGGAAGTGATAATGCATCCACTGCCTCCGCCTGAGGATCCCGGGATCTGGACAGATACCTGGGAAGTTTCTTGTTTAGATGAGAGGCCATCAGATCTATCTCTGGGAGCCCCCACATTTGAACAATCTGAAGAAATACCTCTGGGTGAAGAGACCATTCGCCCGGATGCAACGTTTGGCGACTGAGATAATCCGCTTCCCAATTGTCTACACCTGGGATATGAACCGCAGAGATTAGACAGGAGCTGGATTCCGCCCAAACCAAAATTCGAGATACTTCTTTCATAGCCAGAGGACTGTGAGTCCCTCCTTGATGATTGATGTATGCCACAGTTGTGACATTGTCTGTCTGAAAACAAATGAACGATTCTCTCTTCAGAAGAGGCCAAAACTGAAGAGCTCTGAAAATTGCACGGAGTTCCAAAATATTGATTGGTAATCTCACCTCCTGAGATTCCCAAACTCCTTGTGCCGTCAGAGATCCCCACACAGCTCCCCAACCTGTGAGACTTGCATCTGTTGAAATTACAGTCCAGGTCGGAAGAACAAAAGAAGCCCCCTGAATTAAACGATGGTGATCTGTCCACCACGTTAGAGAGTGTCGAACAATCGGTTTTAAAGATATTAATTGATATATCTTCGTGTAATCCCTGCACCATTGGTTCAGCATACAGAGCTGAAGAGGTCGCATGTGAAAACGAGCAAAGGGGATCGCGTCCGATGCAGCAGTCATAAGACCTAGAATTTCCATGCATAAGGCTACCGAAGGGAATGATTGAGACTGAAGGTTTCGACAAGCTGTAATCAATTTTAGACGTCTCTTGTCTGTTAAAGACAGAGTCATGGACACTGAATCTATCTGGAAACCCAGAAAGGTTACCCTTGTTTGAGGAATCAAAGAACTTTTTGGTAAATTGATCCTCCAACCATGATCTTGAAGAAACAACACAAGTCGATTCGTATGAGATTCTGCTAAATGTAAAGACTGAGCAAGTACCAAGATATCGTCCAAATAAGGAAATACCACAATACCCTGTTCTCTGATTACAGACAGAAGGGCACCGAGAATCTTTGTGAAAATTCTTGGAGCTGTAGCAAGGCCAAACGGTAGAGCCACAAATTGGTAATGCTTGTCTAGAAAAGAGAATCTCAGGAACTGATAATGATCTGGATGAATCGGAATATGCAGATATGCATCCTGTAAATCTATTGTGGACATATAATTCCCTTGCTGAACAAAAGGCAATATAGTCCTTACAGTTACCATCTTGAACGTTGGTATCCTTACATAACGATTCAATAATTTTAGATCCAGAACTGGTCTGAAGGAATTCTCCTTCTTTGGTACAATGAAGAGATTTGAATAAAACCCCATCCCCTGTTCCGGAACTGGAACTGGCATAATTACTCCAGCCAACTCTAGATCTGAAACACAATTCAGAAATGCTTGAGCTTTCACTGGATTTACTGGGACACGGGAAAGAAAAAAATCTCTTTGCAGGAGGTCTCATCTTGAAACCAATTCTGTACCCTTCTGAAACAATGTTCTGAATCCAAAGATTGTGAACAGAATTGATCCAAATTTCTTTGAAAAAAACGTAACCTGCCCCCTACCAGCTGAACTGGAATGAGGGCCGTACCTTCATGTGAACTTAGAAGCAGGCTTTGCCTTTCTAGCAGGCTTGGATTTATTCCAGACTGGAGATGGTTTCCAAACTGAAACTGCTCCTGAGGACGAAGGATCAGGCTTTTGTTCTTTGTTGAAACGAAAGGAACGAAAACGATTGTTAGCCCTGTTTTTACCTTTAGACTTTTTATCCTGTGGTAAAAAAGTTCCTTTCCCACCAGTAACAGTTGAAATAATAGAATCCAACTGAGAACCAAATAATTTGTTTCCCTGGAAAGAAATGGAAAGTAGAGTTGATTTAGAAGCCATATCAGCATTCCAAGTCTTAAGCCATAAAGCTCTTCTGGCTAAGATAGCCAGAGACATAAATCTAACATCAACTCTAATAATATCAAAAATGGCATCACAGATGAAATTATTAGCATGCTGGAGAAGAATAATAATATCATGAGAATCACGATTTGTTACTTGTTGCGCTAGAGTTTCCAACCAAAAAGTTGAAGCTGCAGCAACATCAGCCAATGATATAGCAGGTCTAAGAAGATTACCTGAACATAGATAAGCTTTTCTTAGAAAAGATTCAATTTTTCTATCTAAAGGATCCTTAAACGAGGTACCATCTGATGTAGGAATGGTAGTACGTTTAGCAAGGATAGAAATAGCCCCATCAACTTTAGGGATTTTGTCCCAAAATTCTAACCTGTCAGGCGGAACAGGATATAATTGCTTAAAACGTTTAGAAGGAGTAAATGAATTACCCAATCTATCCCATTCCTTAGCAATTACTGCAGAAATAGCATTAGGAACAGGAAAGACTTCTGGAATAACCGCAGGAGCTTTAAAAACCTTATCCAAACGTATAGAATTAGTATCAAGAGGACTAGAATCCTCTATTTCTAAAGCAATTAGTACTTCTTTAAGTAAAGAGCGAATAAATTCCATCTTAAATAAATATGAAGATTTATCAGCATCAATCTCTGAGACAGAATCCTCTGAACCAGAAGAGTCCAAAGAATCAGAATGATGGTGTTCATTTAAAAATTCGTCTGTAGAGAGAGAAGATTTAAAAGACTTTTTACGTTTACTAGAAGGAGAAATAACAGACAAAGCCTTCTTTATGGATTCAGAAACAAAATCTCTTATGTTATCAGGAACATTCTGCACCTTAGATGTTGAGGGAACTGCAACAGGCAATGGTACATCACTAAAGGAAATATTATCTGCATTAACAAGTTTGTCATGACATTTAATACAAACAACAGCTGGAGGAATAGCTACCAAAAGTTTACAGCAGATACACTTAGCTTTGGTAGATCCAGCAGGCAGAGGTTTTCCTGTAGTATCTTCTGGCTCAGATGCAACGTGAGACATCTTGCAATATGTAAGAGAAAAAACAACATATAAAGCAAAATAGATCAAATTCCTTATAAGACAGTTTCAGGAATGGGAAAAAAATGCCAAACATCAAGCTTCTAGCAACCAGAAGCAAATGAAAAATGAGACTGAAATAATGTGGAGACAAAAGCGACGCCCATATTTTTTGGCGCCAAATAAGACGCCCACATTATTTGGCGCCTAAATGCTTTTGGCGCCAAAAATGACACCACATCCGGAACGCCGACATTTTTGGCGCAAAATAACGTCAAAAATGACGCAACTTCCGGCGACACGTATGACGCCGGAAACGGAAATGAATTTTTGCGCCAAAAAAGTCCGCGCCAAGAATGACGCAATAAAATGAAGCATTTTCAGCCCCCGCGAGCCTAACAGCCCACAGGGAAAAAAGTCAAATTTTTGAGGTAAGAAAAAATATGATAATTAAAGCATAATCCCAAATATGAAACTGACTGTCTGGAAATAAGGAAAGTTGAACATTCTGAGTCAAGGCAAATAAATGTTTGAATACATATATTTAGAACTTTATAAATAAAGTGCCCAACCATAGCTTAGAGTGTCACAGAAAATAAGACTTACTTACCCCAGGACACTCATCTACATGTTTGTAGAAAGCCAAACCAGTACTGAAACGAGAATCAGTAGAGGAAATGGTAAATATAAGAGTATATCGTCGATCTGAAAAGGGAGGTAAGAGATGAATCTCTACGACCGATAACAGAGAACCTTATGAAATAGACCCCGTAGAAGGAGATCACTGCATTCAATAGGCAATACTCTCTTCACATCCCTCTGACATTCACTGCACGCTGAGAGGAAAACCGGGCTCCAACTTGCTGCGGAGCGCATATCAACGTAGAATCTAGCACAAACTTACTTCACCACCTCCCTTGGAGGCAAAGTTTGTAAAACTGATTTGTGGGTGTGGTGAGGGGTGTATTTGTAGGCATTTTGAGGTTTGGGAAACTTTGCCCCTCCTGGTAGGAATGTATATCCCATACGTCACTAGCTCATGGACTCTTGTTAATTACATGAAAGAAAACTCCTTTTCCTCCAGTGATAGTTGAAATAATAGAATCCAACTGAGAACCAAATAAATTATTACCTTGGAAAGAAAGAGATAGTAATCTAGATTTAGATGTCATATCAGCATTCCGAGATTTAAGCCACAAAGCTCTTCTAGCTAATACAGCTAAAGACATGGATCTAACATCAATTTTGATATCAAAAATGGCATCACAAATAAAATGATTAGCATGTTGTAGTAAGCGAACAATGTTAAGATATGTCAGAATCCAATTCATGCTGCGCTAAATTTTCCAACCAGAAAGTTGATGCGGCCGCAACATCACCCAAAGAAATAGCAGGTCTGAGAAGATGACCTGAATATAAATAGGCCTTCCTTAGATAAGATTCAAGCTTCCTATCTAAAGGATCCTTAAAGGAAGTGCTATCTTCCATAGGAATAGTGGTACGTTTAGCAAGAGTAGAAATAGCGCCATCAACTTTGGGGATCTTTTCCCAAAACTCTATAGAATTTGCTGGTAAAGGATACAATCTCTTAAACCTTGAAGAAGGAACAAAGGAAGTACCTGGCTTATTCCATTCCCTAGAAATCATATCAGAAATAGCCTCAGGAATGGGTTTAAAAACAGCATTTAAACGTTTATTAGACTGAACGTCAATAGGACTGGTTACCTCAATATCCAAAGTAATTAACACTTCTTTTAATAAAGAACGCATATACTCTATTTTAAATAAATAAGTAGATTTGTCAGTGTCAATATCTGAGGAAGGACCTTCTGTTTCAGATAGATCCTCATCAGAAGAGGATGAATTATTATGTTGTTGGTCATTTGAAATTTCATCAGCTAAATGAGAAGTTTTAAAAGACCTTTTACGTTTATTAGAAGGTGGAAATGCAGACAAAGCCTTCATAATAGATTTAGAAACAAATTCTTTGAAATTTACAGGTATATCATGCACATTAGAAGTTGAAGGAACTGCAACTGGCAATGTACTATTACTGATAGAAACACTATCTGCATGTAAAAGTTTATCATGACAACTATTACAAATGACATTCGGTGGAATAATTTCTACAATTTTGCAACAAATGCACTTAGCTTTGGTAGAACCGACGTCAGGCAGCAATGTTCCAGCAGAAACGTCAGAGACAGGATCGGATTGGGACATCTTGCTCAATGTAAAAGAAAAAACAACATATAAAGCAAAACTATCTATTTCCTTAAATGACAGTTTCAGGAATGGGAAAAAATGCAAAAGCATAGGCCTCTTGATAGAAGAAAGCAGGAGGCAAACAAGAATGGG
Organism: Bombina bombina; assembly: GCF_027579735.1. Classification (NCBI taxonomy): domain Eukaryota; kingdom Metazoa; phylum Chordata; class Amphibia; order Anura; family Bombinatoridae; genus Bombina; species Bombina bombina. Next base: position 173,373,207 of record NC_069506.1, on the reverse strand, counting down.
GTATTGAAATAATGAAAAAAATGACCGTAAATGACACACTTGCGTCACTAATGATGCCGCCGTGTGAAAGGTCTCGACGTCAGGTATGACGCCGGAAATGACTGTTGCGTCAAAAAACTTAATTTCCCGCGCCAAAAAAGTTTGCACCAAAAATGACGCAATAAAGTCTAACATTTGACGCACCCGCGGGCCTAATACCCGCAAATGCAAAAGTAGTCAAAATTGAAAAAGACTAAACCCCAGGTAAGAAACAAATTTCTTAAAGTGTTTATATTCCCAAATATGAAACTGACAGTCTGCAGAAGGAAATACATGAACCTGACTCATGGCAAATATAAGTACAATACATATATTTAGAACTTTATAAAAATTGCATAAAGTGCCAAACCATAGCTGAGAGTGTCTTAAGTAATAAAAACATACTTACCAAAAGACACCCATCCACAAATAGCAGATAGCCAAACCAGTACTAAAACAGTTCTTTAGTAGAGGTAATGGTAAAGTTGAAAGTATATCGTCGATCTGAAAAGGGAGGTAGGAGATGAATCTCTACAACCGATAACAGAGAACCCATGAATAAGACCCCCGTTAGGAAAATCATTGTATTCAATAGGTGATACTCCCTTCACGTCCCTCTGACATTCGCTGTACTCTGAGAGGAATCGGGCTTCAACAATGCTGAGAATCGCATATCAACGTAGAAATTTTAGCACAAACTTACTTCGCCACCTCCATAGGAGGCAAAGTTTGTAAAAAATGAATTGTGGGTGTGGTGAGGGGTGTGTTTATAGGCATTTTGAGGTTTGGGAAACTTTGCCCCTCCTGGTAGGATTGTATATCCCATATGTCACTAGCTCATGGACTCTTGCCAATTACATGAAAGAAAAACATAATTTATGTAAGAACTTACCTGATAAATTCATTTCTTTCATATTAACAAGAGTCCATGAGCTAGTGACGTATGGGATATACATTCCTACCAGGAGGGGCAAAGTTTCCCAAACCTTAAAATGCCTATAAATACACCCCTCACCACACCCACAAATCAGTTTAACGAATAGCCAAGAAGTGGGGTGATAAGAAAAAAAGTGCGAAGCATATAAAATAAGGAATTGGAATAATTGTGCTTTATACAAAAAAATCATAACCACCACAAAAAAGGGTGGGCCTCATGGACTCTTGTTAATATGAAAGAAATGAATTTATCAGGTAAGTTCTTACATAAATTATGTTTTCTTTCATGTAATTAACAAGAGTCCATGAGCTAGTGACGTATGGGATAATGACTACCCAAGATGTGGATCTTTCCACACAAGAGTCACTAGAGAGGGAGGGATAAAATAAAGACAGCCAATTCCTGCTGAAAATAATCCACACCCAAAATAAAGTTTAACGAAAAACATAAGCAGAAGATTCAAACTGAAACCGCTGCCTGAAGAACTTTTCTACCAAAAACTGCTTCAGAAGAAGAAAATACATCAAAATGGTAGAATTTAGTAAAAGTATGCAAAGAGGACCAAGTTGCTGCTTTGCAGATCTGGTCAACCGAAGCTTCATTCCTAAACGCCCAGGAAGTAGATACTGACCTAGTAGAATGAGCTGTAATTCTCTGAGGCGGAACTTTACCCGACTCAACATAGGCAAGATGAATTAAAGATTTCAACCAAGATGCCAAAGAAATGGCAGAAGCTTTCTGGCCTTTCCTAGAACCGGAAAAGATAACAAATAGACTAGAAGTCTTACGGAAAGATTTCGTAGCTTCAACATAATATTTCAAAGCTCTAACAACATCCAAAGAATGCAATGATTTCTCCTTAGAATTCTTAGGATTAGGACATAATGAAGGAACCACAATTTCTCTACTAATGTTGTTGGAATTCACAACCTTAGGTAAAAATTCAAAAGAAGTTCGCAACACCGCCTTATCCTGATGAAAAATCAGAAAAGGAGACTCACACGAAAGAGCAGATAATTCAGAAACTCTTCTAGCAGAAGAGATGGCCAAAAGGAACAAAACTTTCCAAGAAAGTAATTTAATGTCCAATGAATGCATAGGTTCAAACGGAGGAGCTTGAAGAGCTCCCAGAACCAAATTCAAACTCCATGGAGGAGAAATTGACTTAATGACAGGTTTTATACGAACCAAAGCTTGTACAAAACAATGAATATCAGGAAGAATAGCAATCTTTCTGCGAAAAAGAACAGAAAGAGCGGAGATTTGTCCTTTCAAAGAACTCGCGGACAAACCCTTATCTAAACCATCCTGAAGAAACTGTAAAATTCTCG
>NC_069506.1:173320745-173370821 GCF_027579735.1 Bombina bombina | reverse complement strand
ATTGATAAGTGTCTAAAACCGGTTAAAACCTCCTAAAGCACCTTGCCACAGCTCTGCTGTGGCCCTACCTGCCCTTAGGAAGCGATAATATGGGGTTTAAAGCTTCAATTAGTCCCTCAGAAGACCCTCAGGACCTCAGGAGAAGTTACTTGCCGCTTGTAAATGTAGGCCCCGCCCACCTCACTCGATGTTGCTGGGGCCTACACAAAACTAACAAACCCTGCCTGAAAGCCATGTGGGTTATAAACAACCCCAAAGAACCCTCAAGCAAATGTCTTATAAAACAGAAAACGTTACTCCCAGACACAATTTTTCCCAATTTCTCCTAACAAACTGAGTGCCCACAAAAAATTAACCCTTTATGCAAGCTAGTAAAAACCTCTGATAAATCTTGGATTACTGCTTACCCTTCCCCTTATGTGGACACTGTTAGCCTTTCTGAGTTAACACAGTCTCTGCAGAAAATATGACTGAACATACCTCATTACTGTATAGCAAGAAACCGTTCCTCACACTGAAGTTTTCCTGTACTCCTCAGCTCATGTGGGAACAGCAGTGGACCTTAGTTACAAATGCTAAGATCATCATCCTCCAGGCAGAAATGTTCATCTATGTCCTGCCTGAGAGTAAATAGTACAACACCGGTACTATTTAAAAATAACAAACACTTGATTGAAGATAAAATGAAACTAACAGTTTAACACCTCTTCTCTTTACTCTTCCTGCTTAGAGCCAGCAAAGAGAATGACTAGGTGGGTGGAGTTAAGGGGGGAGCTATATAGACAGCTCTGCTGTGGTGCTCTCTTTGCTACTTCCTGTCAGGAAGGACAATATCTCACAAGTTAGGATGAATCCGTGGATTCGGTACATCTTGCAAAAGAAAGAAGCACGTCCCTCGGGACAGATGATCTGGACAGAGCCACCAAGAGAGTGATTTTCTCGACCGGCTGTGTCTAATAAAAATCTGTAGAGACAGATTACAATGATTGCCGTTCCACTGTCTCAGCATGCAGAGTTGTAAAGGTCTGAGACAGAACCTGGCAAAAGGAATGATGTCCATGCAGGACACCAGGAGACCAAAGGTCTGAAACAGAACCTGGCAAAAGGAAAGATGTCCATGCAGGACACCATGAGACCAATACCTGTTAGTTAATACCGGGCAGACTTGGGTTGCTCGGGCTTGGAGGATTGTTGTCGTTGGGATTTGTCAGAACAAAAGGAATGAAAATTAGAAGATTGTCGTCCCTTAGACTTGTTGTTCTTATCTTGCGGTAGAAAGGCACCCTTGCCTTTGGTAACCATAGAAATAATGGTGTCCAGGCCTGGAACAAATAAAATCTTTCCCTTTTAGAGAAGAGAATGGAGTTTGGACTTAAAAGTCATATCCGCAGACCAAGACTTCAACCAGAGCGCCCTGCGGGCTAGGACCAAAAAGCCAGAGGCCTTTGCATTTAGGCAAATTATTTTTATGTTTGCATCACAGATAAAAGAATTAGCCATTCTCAGAGTTTTAATTCTGTCTTGAATATCCTCGAGGGGAGACTCCACCTCAATGAGTTCCGGCAAAGAGTCGCACCAGTAGGTAGCCGCTCCGGGAACCACGGCAACTGCAGCCACCGGTTAAAACAAAAATCCTGTATGTTGAAACATCTTTCTCAGAAAGCTTTCCATTTTCTTATCCATCAGCTCTCTGAACGAACAACTATCCTCAAGAGGTATAGTAGAACGTTTAGCAAGCGTAGAGATAGCACCATCCACCTTAGGAATGGAGCCCCACAAATCCAGTTGAAAGTTCGGGACCGGGAACAACTTTTTAAAAATAGACGAGGGGGAAATGGAAAAAACAATTCTATCCCATTCGTTCTTAATAATGTTCGCCATCTTAATCGGCACAGGAAAAGTCAAAGGAACTTTCCTGTCTTCATAAAATCTGTCTAAATTAGGTATCATAGGTTCTTCAGGTCGCGCGGCCTCTGAAATCTCTAACGTAGACAGAACCTTCTTTAATAAAAAACGCAAGTGCTCAATTTTAAATCTAAAGAACGGTTCCTCCGCAGCAAGAGGCTTAGACGCCAAGGACTCCGACCCAGAAAGTTCACCCTCTGAAGCTACAGAGGTTAACTCATCATCGAATAACAGACATAATAGCTAAATCTGATAAATATTTATATGACTCCGGGTCAGGAGAGTTATGTTTAACCTTTCTCTTGCGTTTGTTAGAGCGAGGGAATGCACTGAGGGCCGCAGACACCACCGTTTGCAACTGGGCTGCAAAGTCCACAGGAAGAAGGCCCCCTCCGGATGAAGGATTAGATGTGCTACGGGGAACTGCATGTGGAGTGGATAATGTAGCAAGGGTTGTAATCTCACGGGACACCAAGTCCTGAGAGGTAGACGGCTCAGAGGAACCAAGAGCCTTAGCCTTTATAACAGTGTTAAGGCATGTGGAACATAATTGAGTGGGCAGGAAAACCACGGCCTCCTCACAATATAAACAGGTATGATTTAATACAGAAGGAGTACCTTCTAACATGTCAGAGTCCTCCATAGCTCAGGTTATACCCACATGACAACACAAACTTTTTTTTTTATAGAAAACTGCACCTTTATACTCACAATAGCTGGAGCATCACCACCTCCTAGACCCAGACAGTTAACAGAGGAAACGCTCTCCTCAGGTTCAAGTCTCAGCCGGAATGGAGGAACTGAACATAGACCATACCTGGTCACATGGAGTACAAAACAGTACTTCCCTTGTTATTATAAGTACAGCAAGTAATAGGAGCTATTCAACACTTTCAAAAACGAAAGTGAAACTTAAAAGTGAAACCTGTTTGTTTCAGCCAAAAACACAGTCTATCAGCCCAGGAAAAAAAAAAATCACACAAAGCAGCATGTAAATAATTAATACACTGATTAATTAACCCCAACTGTTCAATAAACCCCCTTCAGAGGATATTAACCCTGGATCCTATCAAGGTATAAAGTAGCCACACTGTGACCCAGTTATAGCGTTTTATGTGTAAAAATTTAAACGATCTTACCTCCAGGATCCATGTTGTGGAACAGAACACAGCCTCTCAAGTGTGATAGTCTTATAGCAGCGCTCCTGACATGGACTTCAGTGAAAGAAAGCAGGCACTGAAACTCATCAACACGGATTGCTTAGGAGCTGTTAACTGTATTCTGGATGGTTTCACAGAAAAACTTTCCCTGCATCTCCAGACTCAGAGGTTGACATGACTACTTAAAACTCCAGTCCTATCACGAAGGGCAGATACCTTTTTTCAGGACTCTCTGAATCTTCTGACACTTCTCTGCCACCTCTTAACGTGACAAAAGGCAAAGAATGACTGGGGTAATGAGGAAGTGGGAGGGATATTTAAGCCTTTGACTGCGGTGTCTTTGCCTCCTCCTTGTGGCCAGGTGTTTTATTTCCCAACAGTAAGAAATGAAGCCGTGGACTCTCCCTATCTTAGGAAGGAAATTAGTGACAAAATAAAGTCACAATTTAACTAGAAATATCGCCAAGTCTAAGCGACCTATAAACTATTACTCCTTGCACTCTTGCTTGTGCGGATAGAACACCCCCTAAGCGAAAAAAAAAACCAATTTCCCCACTACTAAAGATTTTTCTCTTTTTTATATATTGGGGGGAAAAAAACTCAAATATGAGACCGGTCAAGAGAGGAGAAGGAAAACACTGCAGGGAGCTGCGGCAAAAAGGCGCTACAAAGGGTTCACACTGCCGCCATTACTATAGTCATGAGGAAAGGATGGCGCCGACATTTTAAACAAAAAAGGCGCCTCATTAACCGTGCGACATCAAACAAACCAACACTCATTTAAAGAGTATACAATGTCTGATTGCGTAGTCGTCCTATTGAACAATAAGAGGGCATTACAGTGGACCAAAGTAAAACTCAGACGAGGTAGACAAATGGCGCCAAATTATACTTAGATGCATAACTATCTGCCGCATCGTTACAAGACACCTCCATAAATTAGTAAAAGAGCATCGGCTAGACACACGCCACTGATAAATGCATAATACGAAAGGATATACATTTGACCCCATACAAAAGTAGTGTGTTATGAGTTACCTCATCCACATTAAATTTGGAAATAGCATCGACTAGTCACATGCCGAAAAATGCTGTATAAGTCAGGAAAATACGTGAATCCCCATACAAGGAGTACGACATAAGAACATTGACTAGTCACACACCAATAAATGCTCTATAAAGTAAGGTACCCATATAATAAGTAAAGAGCATCGGCTAGTCACACGCCAATAATGCTCTATTAGTAAGACCCATTACAGCATAAAAACCCCACCAGTGTATCAGCTTTCTCATACTTGCGGTTGTTTCTGAATAAATCAGTAGTGAGAAGAAAACTGCCGTCCCAGAGAGGTAGAATCTAAGCCCAGAACATTAATAAACTTCACTAGAAGTCATATCCTCTGTGGCTGATGTATCCCCTACCCACATTGCTCACCCTCACTGGAGGGTATTCAGCAGATAATAAAAATTCCTCACCCCTATTTGGGGGCAGAGGATACAGGGACTCAGAAGTCATCTTTCTTCTCATCTACTCCAGGTCTGTCAGACTCAGCCGACCTTAAAGAGACCTGTAGAAAAAAGAAAGAACAGAGTAACCAACTCTGGCTTTCTGTAACTAGGGCAGCAATATGTTTAGGAAACAAAGTAAGGACCACCTCACAACTTCCTAACTGCTTAAAAGCCACCACTACTCTACTGAAGAGATTGACGTGGACTCAGCTAAACCAAAATCCTTGCTTGCAGGGAAAATTATCCATTAAAACATAATTTATGCTTACCTGATAAATTTATTTCTCTTGTAGTGTATTCAGTCCACGGGTCATCCATTACTTATGGGATATATTCCCTTCCCAACAGGAAGTTGCAAGAGGATCACCCAAGCAGAGCTGCTATATAGCTCCTCCCCTCACATGTCATATCCAGTCATTCGACCGAAACAAGACAAAAAAGGAGAAACCATAGGGTGCAGTGGTGACTGGAGTTTAATTAAAATTTAGATCTGCCTTAAAAAGACAGGGCGGCCGTGGACTGAATACACTACAAGAGAAATAAATTTATCAGGTAAGCATAAATTATGTTTTCTCTTGTTAAGTGTATTCAGTCCACGGGTCATCCATTACTTATGGGATACCAATACCAAAGCCAAAGTACACGGATGATGGGAGGGACAAGGCAGGAACTTAAACGGAAGGAACCACTGCCTGTAGAACCTTTCTCCCAAAAACAGCCTCCGAAGAAGCAAGTGTGTCAAATTTGTAAAATTTTGAAAAAGTGTGAAGCGAAGACCAAGTTGCAGCCTTGCAAATCTGTTCAGAGGCCTCATTCTTGAAGGCCCAGGTGGAAGCCACAGCTCTAGTGGAATGAGCTGTAATTCTTTCAGGGGGCTGCTGTCCAGCAGTCTCATAGGCTAAACGTATTATGCTACGAAGCCAAAAGGAGAGAGAGGTTGCCGAAGCTTTTTGACCTCTCCTCTGACCAGAGTACACGACAAACAGGGAAGAAGTTTGACGAAAATCTTTAGTTGCCTGTAGATAGAACTTCAGGGCACGGACTACGTCCAGATTATGCAAAAGTCGTTCCTTCTTTGAAGGAGGATTAGGACATAATGATGGAACAACAATCTCCTGATTGATATTCCTGTTAGAAACTACCTTAGGTAGGGGGCGGAGCTTGGCCACGCAGGATGATGGCTGCCTAGAAATTTGCTCTGATGCCTCACGCCCGGTCAAAATCGCTTTACAAGAGAATAATGCCATAAATTTTACTATATAATCACAGGAACTCAATATATGTAGTACCCTGCAGCTTTATAACCTGATAATTGGAAGATCTGACTCCTCTCTGAAGATCGCTGCCAGCTTACACTTGCGGGGCCTGGAGGAAATATAGCACGCCGTGCTGCCTGCCACCTCCCTTGAAAGAACCCCTGCGGCCCTTACCTGAATTGCCGAATACCCGTTCTCACACAGCGGGAGACACAACAACCCTCTCTGCCTGAGCGGCGAGGAGAACACCTGTCAGCACCGCTACTTAAAGAACGCCATCACTGACACAGGCCGCAGGCGTGAGTTAACAAAAAACAACTCGAGAGTTGGATAGCGGCGCAGGAGGGACAACGAGGAGGACATACTTAATTACTCTCAAGAAACGGATCGCTGGTGAGTGTGAACTTTAACCCTTACCATCTCACCTAAGGGGGATAGTGATCGTGGAGATCGGTGCTCTACCCCTCACTTCTGTGGTAAAAGTCACTGACACCTGTAAGAGCACACACACATGGCTGCATACACTGGAGAGAAACAGCTCCGGTCACCATTTTTTACATAACAGTGCGACTGTTGCTAATTAAATAAACACCCTCCTCAGTATTACACTCCAGCCAGAATACAATAGGAGGCATATATACTCAGTAGTGACATTATCCAGCTTAGAGACTCCTTGATCAATAAGTCACATAATTCAAGGATTTATAGTAACTAAAGACACTTAATCTCAAAGACCTATCTCATTGAAAGCTTTTTGTGACACCTCCTCTCACATATTATGTCGCAAAGAAAAAATACCAAACCTGAGAAGGGACATAAATCAACCAGCCTTACAAACTACCTTAAGGCCTCTCTACCTCCTTCTGAAATATCAAATACAGGGCCTCCATCCCCTGTCAGCTGCACTTCAGACATGACATCGCCTGACCACACACAACAGCAGGAATACCTTACACGAAGAGATCTTGACACTATTTCCTCAAAAGATGATATTGATAAAGTCCTCTCTGAGATGAGATCCCTGTTTGGGGATTTGAAAAAGGACATCACCCAAGTTACGCAACAGGTACAGACACTAGAAACCAAACATGAATCTCTTCGGGGTACTGTCCAAAACAATTCTCAACAGATCCAGGAACATGAAGAACATATACAATTCCTACTCTCCAAGATGGAGGATCTAGACAACAGGGGCAGACGGAATAACATCAGAATCAGGGGGGTGCCAGAATCTGTTTCTAATGTGGCCCTGGAGGGCTATCTTCAGGACCTATTTCGTACCCTAATAGGGACACCGGAGTCTGCAAACATCCCTATTGAAAGGGCACATAGGGCCTTGAGACCTAGGCCTCCTCCTAAAGCCCCACCAAGAGACATTATTGTCAAATTTCTAAGCTACAAGGATAAGGAGTCCATTACCCAGAGGGCGAGAACTCTCAAAAATGTAACACATGCGGGGATCCCCCTACAGATATTTTCGGACTTAAGCTTGCTCACTCTTCAAAAAAGAAGGGACCTAAAATTCATAACTGCCGAACTTCAAGCACATGGAATACAGTATAAATGGGGTTTCCCGGTTTGCATTGTGGCCTCTAAAAACGGAACACAAGCAATCTACAGATCACCACCTGACCTTCCAGAATTCTGTAAAGTTCTTGGGATCAACATTCTTCACCCTGAGCAGGGAGAACAACCATCTTGCAACACTCCTCCACAGAGAGCCGGAGACACTGCTCGGGCACAGAACACTTGAGAAAAACCGTCAGCCCATTGTTGTAGTTCAATGACACACCAGGAGGCACTGATAAGTATGACTGTCCGTTTCTGATTTTCTATTTGTATTTCTTTTTTTTTTTTTAGGATGCCCCAATGGCATTCTCCCTAAACGGGAGAATTGACTTTCCTGAGAGGGACTAAGTATTCTTATAATTGTTGATACATAAGATTACTATGTTATGCTGAAATATAGGTTTGTTATGTCATGTTGCGTTGTTTAGATGCTTATTAATGTTTGTCTCACGTTACTACACTGCCTCAGAGCTGAATTCAAATAACCTCTACCAGTTTACATCATACCACAATAGATAAATCAACTATCACGAAGAGGATAGGGAACTAGCACTGTAACACCTCTTAAGATTATGCAGTATACACACATTAAGGGCAAATTAGACCCAAGACTGAATACACCACCAAGTGAGAGGGAAAAATCCAATTTTGAGGTTTCTTAATAGCTTGACTAATGATTACTCAGCTTTATCTGGGGGGTGACTCTCTGAAATGTTGAATAAGTTTGTTCATGTTGTCTTACACACTTGTTATGATATTTGTTCCTCTGTGATGAGATAATGTTCATTCTTTTCTTTTCTCCCATTCCTCTTCACTTTTTGACCGGGCGTGCGGATACAGACCCCACGCCAACTTTGCTATCCTTCCTTGTTCTTCTATACTTCTACGGGAAGAATAGTATAAGTGTTTTCTCTTTTCTTTCTCCTTCCTCTTGTTTTACTTACCCAGGCTTATTGTACTTCTTTACTTTTTAATTTTTCTTTTCTTTTTTTTTTTTTTTTTTTTTATCTCCCCACTTACCCTCTCTCCCTTTGTCCCACCGCTTCTTCCTACCCCCTCAATCACACATACACAATATAAGATGGCGTCCCAATCTGCACACAACCTAACTATTCTGACACTCAACGTTAAGGGTATTAACATACCTGAAAAAAGATCTAATTTAATAAGAGATATGACTAGACTACACTGTGACATCATTTATCTGCAAGAAACTCACTTTAGGAAAGGGAGGGAACCCCGCTGGCTCAACTCCAAATTCCCACTAATGTTCTTTGCATCTGGCCCTACTAAAAGAAATGGGGTGGGAATTCTCATAAAACACTCGACAGCTTTTCAGTTGACACACGAAGAAAGAGATCCAGAGGGCCGATATCTGATAGTAGTGGGTTCTCTACATAATAAACCTGTGACCTTAGTGAATGCATACTTTCCTAACCAAGATCAAAACAAGTTTATGACAAAATTAACTAATAAAATTCTGGAGCTACAGAGGGGAGCTTTGCTTCTTGCTGGAGACTTTAACATGCCACTAGACCCACAACTTGATACTTCTAAAGGAGTAACCTCAGTTCCAAAAAAGATCAAACAATGTAACGCCAGACTAGAAGAGATAGCAATACACGACGTTTGGAGGACCCAATACCCCATGAGACGAGACTACACGTTTTTCTCACACCCTCATGACCTGTACACAAGGATTGATTACATTTTCACTGACCAACTGACACTAGCCCATGTAGCACATATACAAATACTTCCCATGACCTGGTCTGACCATGCCCCTGTCTTATGTAAACTAAACTGGCCTACGACCCCGGACCGCCCCTTTCTCTGGAAATTCGATGATCACATGCTCAACAATCAAACACTTAAGGGTAAGATAGAGACTGCGCTCACAGATTACTTCCTCCTAAACGATACCGGTGAATTACCAACACACACTATTTGGGAGGCGCATAAATGTGTTTTGCGAGGGGAATTAAACAAAAAGCCTTCTTGGCCAAACAGACTAGAGACAAGTTCTCAACATTACTATCTACTATACGCACTCTAGAAAAAAAACACAAAACATCACCATCAGACACACAATTAATGGCAGAGTTGAGGGGGGCCAGGGAAGAAATTCAGAATCTACATACCATAGAGTACCAAAAGATGGCACTTAGGAGCCAGCAGAAATATTATGAATTCGGGGACAAGCCCGGAAAACTTCTGGCGAGAGCCATTAAGAGAAAATCGTTGAAAACTCATATACATTGCATAGAAGATAGACATAAATCCACACATACCAATAGCCCAGATATTGCTGAAACTCTTCGTACTTACTATCAAGACCTCTATAACATCCAGAACTCTCCAGGTCCCTCCATGGAGGGAGGTGGAGACTGCCCTTTCCCTAACCAAGATTCTTACCTGAACTCTATAACTTTACCATCCCTTTCATTAACGGAAAGGGAGACACTTGACGCCCCGCTCACCTCAGAGGAGGTTTCCAAAGTAATCGATGACCTAACGGTGGGCAAGAGCCCCGGCCCAGATGGTTTTAGTACCAAATATTACAAACTTTTCAAACCCATATTATCACCTCACCTCGCCCGCCTGTTCAACTCTGTGGACACTTTGCAGGGATTTCCCCCTTCCATGCTTTTGGCTCACATCACGACCATCCCAAAACCAGGTAAAACACCTAACAAACCCGAGAACTTTCGACCAATCTCTTTACTAAATGTAGACATAAAGATATTTGCAAAAGTCCTCTCCAACAGACTAAATAAATTTTTGCCCCAACTGATTTCGCCTGACCAAGTGGGCTTTGTGCCTGGCCGAGAGGCCAGGGATAACACCATGAAAGCAGCCCTTCTTGTCAACTTTGCACAAAATAATAGGATCCCGGCAATTCTTGTATCTACGGATGCAGAGAAAGCCTTCGACAGGATCAGCTGGAACTTTCTGAAGGCGGTCCTGTCGAAGATGGGGTTTGGTCCGGCCTTCATACATAGAATTTTTTCACTTTATGCAACCCCCACAGCACAGATTAGAGTTAATAACATCCTCTCAGACCCACTTAATATCTCAAACGGCACTAGGCAGGGATGTCCCATGTCACCACTACTCTTTGCCTTGGTTATGGAGGTACTGGCTCAGAGAATCAGGAACAACGATAATATCTCTGGCATCCTAATAGGAGACCAGGAGCACAAACTATCCATGTATGCGGATGACGTTTTGCTCTCTTTGTCGAACCCTTTGATATCACTCCCAGAAATGCTCAAAGAATTTGAGCTATACGGTAGGTTCTCAAATTTTCTTTTAAACAAAACTAAATCTGAACTACTAAACATTAATCTCTCGCAGCAAGAACTCGGTCAGGTCGCCTCCCTGAGCCCCCTGCGTATCCAGACTCGTTCCCTTAAATATTTAGGGATTTCCCTCACCCCATCTGTTGATACACTCTATGAAGCAAATTACTTAAATCTACTATCCACAATCACGGGAGATCTGTCTTCCTGGAGAAACAAACCGATCTCCTGGCTTGGAAGAATCGGCATAGTTAAAATGAATATTCTGCCTAGAATATTGTATGTCCTCCAGACCCTCCCGATACCTCTGCCTACTCACTATCTGAACAAACTGCAGGGCGTGATGGAGGAGTTTATCTGGAAGGGAATAAGACCGCGTGTTGCGCGGAAAACTCTGTACCTGCCTAGGGACAGAGGAGGTTTGGGGGTCCCCAGCCTGGTCACATACAGGAAAGCAATCACACTCCAACATCAAGTAGAATGGAGTCATGATTCAAAAGAGAAAACCTGGATCCAAATTTGCAAATCCATTCTAGGATCACAAAATGTGGGCACCTTGGGTTGGATATCACCCAAACTTAGGCCAAAACTGATACACAACTACCCACTCCTTCGTGAATTCTTTGTATGTTGGGACCGCATAATGACAGAGTACCCTCATATAACCTCGAACCCGTCCCCCCTTACACCATTCCTGGACAATCCAGACTTACCCTTCACTTATACACAAAAGTCAAGAATTGATAAAACACAGATATCACAGGTGTCCTTCCAAAGACTAATCTCGGACCAGAAACTTAAGAGTAGATCAGAACTGGACCACTCGGGACTAGAGCTCTCATGGTACTTTCACACGCAACTCCAACATTTTTTATCGACCAGCAAAAACAATAGACAGATAGCCAGGCAAATGACAACACTAGAATCATTTTGCCTATTACCACACATACCTAGACACATGATTTCTATAGCTTACCGTTTGCTTCTTGCCCATAGGGAATTGCCGCTCCCAGGGTTCACAAGACGGTGGAATAGGGAACTCACACCACCCCCTTCCGCTGATGAGTGGAACAAAATCTTTAGGGCCCATAAGAAAGCATCGATCTCGGCAAGAGTCCTTGAAACAAACTACAAATATTTAGCCGGGTGGTACCTCACGCCTGATAGATTACAGAAAATATATAAACAGACAGATGGGAGGTGCTGGCGCGGATGTGGAGAGCGCGGCTCTCTCATACACATTTGGTGGACATGTAAACACATAGAACCATTCTGGCGCTCAATCTTGGACAGAATGGAGACGATACTTGGCTCATCTGTACCTAGGTTACCTAATCTGCTACTATATCACACACTCCCTAAATTTAGAGATAAACCAACAAAACAACTGTTCTTCATAATGATCAATAGCGCTAAGTCTCTCATCCCGCGGAGATGGAAGAGCGTCACAGTCCCCACATTTGGGGAATGGACGTCACAGGTAGAAAGATATTTATCGCTAGAGAGATACAAATTCCTAAGAGCAGATAAGATAGAAACTCATGAATATATGTTAGATCGCTGGAAACAAACCTGAGAGGCCCCTGAGGCAAACACATAAAGACAACACAGATAATCTACTAGTAGGCGGCTATCGCCACACAATGGTTAACTCGGATGCCCCCACCTACCTCCCCTCCCCTCTCTCCCTCACCCTTCCTTCGATTCCCTTTTTTTTTTTTTTTTTTTTCTTCTTCCTCTCCTTTTCTCTTTCTCTCCTAGGGTTCCCTAAGACTGATATGGGGACCCACATCTTCTCTAATTATCTTACTTGTACTTACTCATGATATGTTTTATGAAACAGTTGTAAAATTATTTCCTACTGTCTGTTACCTGTCAATGCATGCATGAGCTCGAAACTGGACTTGGTATCGCCCTGCTCATCATCTCCACATTATTTAAGGGCTTTTTCATGATTATCCCAGCTCTGCTGTACACAGAGGGATGTAAAATGAGCTATTATGTTATGTACATTACCGATTCTTTTTCATTGCATGTACTGTTCATATTTCTAATCTTTAATAAAGCTTTTTAAAACCAAAAAAAAAAAAAAAAAAAAAAAGAAACTACCTTAGGTAAAAACCCAGGTTTAGTACGCAGAACTACCTTGTCTGAATGGAAAATCAGATAAGGAGAATCACAATGTAAGGCTGATAACTCAGAGACTCTTCGAGCCGAGGAAATAGCCATCAAAAACAGAACTTTCCAAGATAAAAGCTTAATATCAATGGAATGAAGGGGTTCAAACGGAATCCCTTGAAGAACTTTAAGAACCAAGTTTAAGCTCCACGGAGGAGCAACAGTCTTAAACACAGGCTTAATCCTAGCCAAAGCCTGACAAAAAGCCTGGACGTCTGGAACTTCTGCCAGACGTTTGTGTAAGAGAATAGACAGAGCAGAAATCTGTACCTTTAACGAACTAGCAAATAAGCCCTTTTCTAAACCCTCTTGTAGAAAAGACAATATCCTAGGAATCCTAACCTTACTCCATGAGTAACTCTTGGATTCGCACCAATATAAATATTTACGCCATATCTTATGGTAAATTTTTCTGGTAACAGGCTTCCGTGCCTGTATTAAGGTATCAATAACTGACTCCGAGAAGCCACGCTTTGATAGAATCAAGCGTTCAATCTCCATGCAGTCAGCCTCAGAGAAATTAGATTTGGATGTTTGAAAGGACCTTGTAGTAGAAGGTCCTGCCTCAGAGGTAGAGACCATGGTGGACAGGACGACATGTCCACTAGGTCTGCATACCAGGTCCTGTGTGGCCACGCAGGCGCTATCAGAATCACCGATCCTCTCTCCTGTTTGATCTTGGCAATCAGTCGAGGTAGCATCGGAAATGGTGGAAACACATAAGCCATGTTGAAGACCTAAGGGGCTGTCAGAGCATCTATCAGCGCCGCTCCCGGGTCCCTGGACCTGGATCCGTAACAAGGAAGCTTGGCGTTCTGGCGAGACGCCATGAGATCCAGATCTGGTTTGCCCCAACGATGAATCATTTGAGCGAAGACCTCCGTATGAAGTTCCCACTCCCCCGGATGAAAAGTCTGGCGACTTAGAAAATCCGCCTCCGAGTTCTCCACGCCTGGAATGTAGATCTCTGACAGGTGGCAAGAGTGAGACTCTGCCCAGCGAATTATCTTTGAGACTTCCAACATCGCTAGGGAACTCCTGGTTCCCCCTTGATGGTTGATGTAAGCCACAATCGTGATGTTGTCCGACTGAAATCTGATGAACCTCAGTGTTGCTAACTGAGGCCAAGCTAGAAGAGCATTGAATATTGCTCTCAACTCCAGAATATTTATTGGGAGGAGTTTCTCCTCCTGAGTCCATAATCCCTGAGCCTTCAGGGAATTCCAGACTGCGCCCCAACCTAGAAGGCTGGCATCTGTTACAATCGTCCAATCTGGCCTGCGAAAGGTCATACCCTTGGACAGATGGACCCGCGAAAGCCACCAGAGAAGAGAATCT
This sequence comes from Bombina bombina, assembly GCF_027579735.1. Lineage (NCBI taxonomy): Eukaryota > Metazoa > Chordata > Amphibia > Anura > Bombinatoridae > Bombina > Bombina bombina. Next base: position 173,356,604 of record NC_069506.1, on the reverse strand, counting down.
CTGGTCTCTTGGTCCAGATTTAGCAGAGGGGACAAATCTGAGTAATCCCCATTCCACTGACTTAGCATGCATAATTGCAGCGGTCTGAGATGCAGGCGTGCAAATGGCACTATGTCCATTGCCGCTACCATTAAGCCGATTACTTCCATGCACTGAGCCACTGACGGACGTGGAATGGAATGAAGGACACGGCAAGCATTTAGAAGTTTTGATAACCTGAGATGCAGGCGTGCAAATGGCACTATGTCCATTGCCGCTACCATTAAGCCGATTACTTCCATGCACTGAGCCACTGACGGACGTGGAATGGAATGAAGGACACGGCAAGCATTTAGAAGTTTTGATAACCTGGACTCCGTCAGGTAAATTTTTATCTCTACAGAATCTATAAGAGTCCCTAGAAAGGAAACGCTTGTGAGTGGTGATAGAGAACTCTTTTCCACGTTCACTTTCCACCCATGCAACCTCAGAAATGCCAGAACTATCTCTGTTTGAGACTTGGCCATTTGAAAGCTTGACGCCTGTATCAGGATGTCGTCTAGATACGGAGCCACCGCTATGCCTCGCGGTCTTAGAACCGCCAGAAGTGAGCCCAGAACCTTTGTAAAGATTCTCGGGGCCGTAGCCAACCCGAAGGGAAGAGCTACAAACTAGTAATGCCTGTCTAGAAAGGAAATCTTAGGTACCGATAATGATCTTTGTGAATCGGTATATGAAGGTAGGCATCCTTTAAGTCTACTGTGGTCATGTATTGACCCTCTTGGATCATGGGTAGGATGGTTCGAATAGTTTCCATTTTGTATGATGGAACTCTTAGGAATTTGTTTAAGATTTTTAGGTCCAAGATTGGTCTGAAGGTTCCCTCTTTCTTGGGAACCACAAACAGATTTGAGTAAAACCCTTGCCCTTGTTCCGTCCGCGGAACTGGGTGGATCACCCCCATTACTAAGAGGTCTTGCACACAGCGTAGAAATGCCTCTTTCTTTATTTGGTTTGCTGATAACCTTGAAAGATGAAATCTCCCTTGTGGAGGAGAAGCTTTGAAGTCCAGAAGATATCCCTGAGATATGATCTCCAACGCCCAGGGATCCTGGACATCTCTTGCCCAAGCCTGGGTGAAGAGAGATAGTCTGCCCCCCACTAGATCCGTTTCCGGATAGGGGGCCCTCTCTTCATGCTGTCTTAGGGGCAGAAGTAGGCTTTCTGGCCTGCTTGCCCTTGTTCCAGGGCTGGTTAGCTTTCCAGCCCTGTCTGTAACGAGCAACAGGTCCTTCCTGTTTTGGAGCGGAGGAAGTTGATGCTGCTCCTGCCTTGAAGTTACGAAAGGCACGAAAATTAGACTGTTTGGCCTTTGATTTGGCCCTGTCCTGAGGAAGAGTATGACCCTTACCTCCAGTAATGTCAGCAATAATTTCTTTCAAGCCGGGTCCGAATAAGGTCTGCCCTTTGAAAGGAATATTAAGCAATTTAGATTTAGAAGTCACGTCAGCTGACCAGGATTTAAGCCACAGCGCTCTGCGCGCCTGGATGGCGAATCCGGAGTTCTTAGCCGTTAGTTTGGTTAAATGTACAACGGCATCAGAAACAAATGCATTAGCTAGCTTAAGTGCTTTAAGCTTGGCCATAATCTCATCCAATGGAGCTGTGCGAATGGCCTCTTCCAGAGACTCAAACCAGAATGCCGCAGCAGCAGTGACAGGCGCAATGCATGCAAGGGGCTGTAAGATAAAACCTTGTTGAACAAACATTTTCTTAAGGTAACCTTCTAATTTTTTTATCCATTGGATCCGAAAAAGCACAACTATCCTCCACCGGGATAGTGGTACGTTTAGCTAAAGAAGAAACTGCTCCCTCCACCTTAGGGACCGTCTGCCATAAGTCTCGTGTGGTGGCTTCTATTGGAAACATTTTTCTAAATATCGGAGGAGGGGAAAAAGGCACACCGGGTCTATCCCACTCCTTGCTAATAATTTCTGTAAGCCTTTTAGGTATAGGAAAAAATGTCAGTACACACCGGTACCGCAAAGTATCTATCCAACCTACATATTTTCTCTGGAATTGCAACCGTGTTACAATCATTCAGAGCCGCTAATACCTCCCCTAGCAATACACGGAGGTTCTCAAGCTTAAATTTAAAATTAGAAATCTCTGAATCCGGTCTCCCTGGATCAGATCCGTCACCCACAGAATGAAGCTCTCCGTCCTCATGTTCTGCAAATTGTGACGCAGTATCAGACATGGCTCTCACATCATCAGCGCGCTCTGTCCTTAACCCAGAGCTATCGCGCTTGCCTCTTAATTCAGGCAATTTAGATAATACCTCTGTCATAACAGCAGCCATGTCTTGCAAAGTGATTTGTATGGGCCTCTCTGATGTACTTGGCGCCACAATATCACGCGCCTCCTGAGCGGGAGGAGAAGGTACTGACACGTGAGGAGAGTTAGTCGGCATAACTTCCCCCTCGTTGTCTGGTGATAATTTCTTTACAGATATAAATTGACTTTTATTCAAAGTGACATCAATACATTTAGTACACATTTCTGTGGGGCTCCACATTGGCCTTCAAACATAGTGAACAAACAGATTCATCTGTGTCAGACATGTTTAAACAGACTCGCAATGAGACTAGCAAGCTTGGAAAATCCTTTCAAATAAATTTACAAGCAATATAAAAAACGCTACTGCGCCTTTAAGAAGCACAAAAAAATCTTCACAGTTGAAATAACAATGAACCAAATCAGTTATAGCAACCAAATTTTCACAGTAAATGTATTAAGTTAGCAAAGCATTGCACCCACTAGCAATTGGATGATTAACCCCTTAATACCCAAAAACGGATAATCAATTTAACAATTAACGTTTTTATCACAGTCAAACACACTGTCGCAGGTCTGCTGTGACTGATTACCTCCCTCAAAATGAATTTTGAAGACCCCTGAGCTCTCTAGAGACGTCCTGGATCAAGGAGGAAGAAGCAGGAAGACAAACTGAATTTTTACTGCGCAAAAAAGCGCTAAAATAGGCCCCTCCCACTCATTACAACAGTGGGAAACCTCAGTTAACCGTTTCTATATAGAAATAAACGACAGCCATGTGGAAAATCATGCCCCAAAAGATTTATCACCAAAGTACCTCACAAAAAAACGAACAACATGCCAGTAAACGTTTTATGCACTTTAAAAGTTAGGTAGTGTTATTAATAAGCCTGCTACCAGTCGCTTCTACTGCAGTTAAGGCTCATACATTACTTTAGTATTAACAGTATTTTCTTAGTCAAATTCCATTCCTTAGAAAATTACTTATTGTACATACATTCATCAGCCTGATACCAGTTGCTACTGCATTTAAGGCTGTACTTACATTACATCGGTATCAGCAGTATTTTCTGAGTCAATTCCATTCCTTAGAAAAATAATTTACTGCACATACCTTGTTTGCAGGATTCCCCACACGCTATTCCCTTTCTGAAAGTTACCCCACTCCTCAGAATGTGCGAGAACAGCCAGTGGATCTTAGTTACTTCTGCTAAGATCATAGAAAACACAGGCAGATTCTTCTTCCAAATACTGCCTGAGAACAAACAGCACACTCCGGTGCCATTTAAAATAAACTTTTGATTGAAGAAATAAACTAAGTATAAAAAACACCACAGACCTCTCACAACGTCCTATCTAGTTGAGTTGCAAGAGAATGACTGGATATGACATGTGAGGGGAGGAGCTATATAGCAGCTCTGCTTGGGTGATCCTCTTGCAACTTCCTGTTGGGAAGGGAATATATCCCATAAGTAATGGATGACCCGTGGACTGAATACACTTAACAAGAGAAAAAGGAATTAATTTCTTCAGACACCAAACTTCACCTCCTCCATTGACAGAAGCAAAAAGAATGACTGGAGATTATGGGTAGGGGAGTGACACTTAACGGCTTTGCTGTGGTGCTCTTTGCCTCCTCCTGCTGGCCAGGAGTGATATTCTCACTAGTAATTGAAATGACGTTGTGTACTCTCCATATCTTAGGAAAGAAATAACCATTGTACCATTGTACACGTATTACCAACAACATGTCTCAAGACTAATCCTCAGTATAAAAAATAAAATTATACTTTCAACTCAGGACCACTAAATTAAGATGATCTTTCACGGTTTGCCCATCTTCACCCCTCAGTCAATCATCATCAAGTGTCTCCAGAATTCAACATCTTAAAATCAGTTCACTTAAATATAATAATTTGTGGTCTGTTGGCTTTCTTACCACCCATTATCCCCAATACCAGCATGTCAAACACATCTACTGACCCATCATCCTCTTCATCTTTTGCTCCACTATGTCAGTCAGAACACTGTCTCATCATAACATACAAACTCAAAACAATCTATAGCAACTCCCTAACTACCCACTTTTCCCTATTCATGAACTGCTACAGCTTTAATCATTAACTTAAACCAGAGAGTTTGTCTTGTGTCACAACTATCCTGTGACAACCCTTTACTTTTAAATGTAAAACGGACCAAAACAAAGCAAATGTAATCGATGTACGGTGCATATTTATATTAATAGAAATAAAGTCTGACAATATACTCAAAAATAAAGAAGCTCCCAGAAGAGGAAGCAAAGACTTGATAATGGAGTCTTGCGAACTATACTCTACCAGGACAACTGATGCCATTTTTTTATGACATGCTAGCTTGCATACTGGTCTGCTCTCTGTACTGGAATTGCTCCTTATTTCTGCTCCACATAGAATGCTGTTCCACTTCTGTAAAATGTCCCATACATCTTTCTGCTGTAATTTCAAAATAGACAGATCTAAATTTAATTTGTGACTATGGAGTGGTCAGTGTCCTATTTAGATGGGGGTTTTTGCCTAGAAAATAACTAACAGGTAAACTGTTCACATTTTGCATACAAGCCAATCTTCTTAAGAAGAAGATGATAGAATGTACAGGTTTAAAAACGTGGGGTTCTTGAATGCCAACAAAAAAAGAGCAAATAGATTTACTGTACATCATATATAATAAACCTGCCAGCCCCAGTTTCTTCTTACATACTAAAAAGTGTTAATCAGAAGAAGAAATATATATGGGCACTGTGAAGGTTATAGTTTTCCCCCCAATTATGGAAACTATACTTTTTGGGCCCAAACTGTGCTAAAACTGGCATGATGACAATTAAACAAGTACTTAGTATACTGAAACGTTTAGTTTGCATAGGATTAGCTGACAAAATTAAGCAAATAATGAACTGCTCACCCTTTCTTGGGTGTCCAAACGGGGACTGGAAGCAGAGCGTTTTATTCCAGGCTCTTTGCTGCTACTTCCCTCTAGTTTGGCATCTTGCAGAACACCGAAACTGCCAGTTTTCCGTAAGCCTGCTCTCAAGTTGGATAGTGAGACCTCACATTTTTCTGTGATGGTGCTTGGTGCCCCATTGAACTATGGAAAAAGGGTATGCATAGGGATTTTGTTGTGAAGGAATGATCTGTTATCCTGTGTCAAAATAGATGTCCCTTCAACTTAATACAGGCAGAGATGGTTTACCAATTATTTTTATTTAAAAAAAAAAAAAAAAAACTACCTGAAGCAAGAATCTCTGACATCTGTCAGAACCACAAATTACTATATATGTTGTATCCCTATTTAAAAAGCTCACAAATCAAATACAAAATGGAAAAAGCCATACACAAGTAGCATAATTCTTGCTCACAGAAAGCTATATGACGAGTGATGGTAAATCCTAGTGTTTCAAAAACGCTAGGCTTTACCATCACTAAAAATAAATAGGACTTTCAGTTATCAGTAAGCACTAAAATGATAAATTGCACACTTTCTGTGCCACTGCCTCCTAAACTCAGCGGCTCCAGCCACCAAATACACAATAAGGTGCATAACCTCTAAACCAATAGCCGTGCGGCACTGTTGTGTAGCTAGCACGGCTATTGGCTTAGAGGTGGAAACGTCGCCTCATTGAAAAAAAGTGTTTACTTAAAAGTCCTTTTTATTTTTAGTGATGATAAATCCTAGTGTTTTTGAAATGCAAGGATTTACCATCACTATAATGAAGATGGACAAAAAAAATAATTTATGTTTATCTGAATATCTCATTTCTTTCATCATGGTGAGGGTCCACAATCCATTACTCCTGGGAATTACTCTTCCCTGCCACTAGGAGCAGACACACATTCCCAAACCCTAAGAACTCTATAAATCCCCTCCTACCTCACTAGCACCTCAGTCTAATGTATAGCCAAGCAAAAAAGGTAGAAAGAGAGAAGAGCAACAAAAAAAAAGGAGCAGGGGGAAAAAAAAAAAAAAAAAAAAAAAAGGTGTGCAAGAATAAAAAAAAAACCCACGAACACCAGAAAACAAACACAGGGTGGGGTCATTTTTAGACAACTGCCTGAAGGTCTCATCTATGAAAAGCCACCTCAAAAGAAGCAAAAAAATATTAAAATGGTACAATTTAGTAGAAGTATACAAAGAAGGCCAAATAACTGCACTGCAAAGTTGGACAACTGAAGCTTCATTCCTAAATGGCAACTGAAACTAGTAGAATAAGCAGTAGCCCGTTTAAGGTGCAGGCTATCTTGCCTACAAATAAAACAAAAAAAAAAACCACACACAACCCCTCCCCCCCCAAAAAAAAAAATACGAGCAGAAGTCTCAAAAAAGACAAATGAAATGGGAGAAGCTTCCTGCCCTTTCCTGAAACCAGAAGAGAGCAAAAACAAAAAATAATTTTGTCTGAAAACTATAGTAGCTTTAACATAATACAGGTGGCCCTTAGTTTACGCTGGTTCAATTTGAGCAGTTTCAGAATAACCTTTTTTTTTTAAGTCATGTGACTGCTATTGAAAAGCTTTGGAAAGCAGTGCACTAATTAAAATAGCCAGTAGGTGGAGCTGTCCGCTTGTTTTGTAGCAAAGTTATGTAACAAACTGAAATTGATCTGTGTACACAGATCAGACAAGACCTATCGAGCAACAAGATTTAGCAGCCACTTCCCTATTATCTTCCTGTCCAGCTGCTTGAGGTAAGGGTGCCTAACTGCTTATTAATCACTCCAGATTGAATAGGTGCAGATCCAATATTATCTAACATGCTAACAATGCAGAGAACTGATTGCAGAAAAATGCAAGTAAAAAAACGTTTTTGTTCATTAAAGGGACACAACCCACATTTTTTATTTTGTGATTGATTCAGATAGAGCATGACATTTTAAGCAACTTTCTAATTTACTCCTATTATCAAATTTTCTTCATTATCTTGGCATCTTTATTTGAAATGCAAGAATGTAAGTTTAAATGCCGGCCCATTTTTGGTGAACATCCTGGGTTGTTCTTGCTGATTGGTGGATAGAGTGCTAAACCGGAAAAAAAAACTTAGATGCCTTCTTTTTCAAATAAAGATAGCAAGAGAATGAAGAAAAATTGATAATAGTAAATTAGAAAGTTGCTTAAAATTGCATGCTCAGTCTGAATCACGAAAGTAAAAATTTGGGTTCAGTGTCCCTTTAAACTTAGTTTGATTATGATACAATCTACATTATTAGGTTTATAATGCTGTTTAGCATTTAAAGTCTTCATTTCAAAGCTTTAAAAATAATGTATTAGGTGTTACTTATGACAATTTTGAGAGGGGCCTGGAACCTAACTCCCTCACTTCCCATTGAATTACATTATAAACTGGGTTTCAATTTACAACGGTTTCAATTTACAACGGTTTCAATTTACAACCATTCCTCCTGGAACCTAACCCGGGAGTAAATATGCACACAAAAAAACTATGGAAAAGTTGGTAATTAGGAAACAAAGAAGGAACATTTACCTGTCTAATACAGTCAGAAGATACAAACCTAGACAAGAAAACAAAAATGTCCTAAAAACGTGCCTTACCCTTAAAAAATGAGATAAGGAAGATCACATGAAAACATAATTTATGCTTACCTGATAAATTCCTTTCTTCTGTAGTGTGATCAGTCCACGGGTCATCATTACTTCTGGGATATTACTCCTCCCCAACAGGAAGTGCAAGAGGATTCACCCAGCAGAGCTGCATATAGCTCCTCCCCTCTACGTCACTCCCAGTCATTCGACCAAGGACCAACGAGAAAGGAAAAGCCAAGGGTGAAGTGGTGACTGGAGTATAAATTAAAAAATATTTACCTGCCTTAAAAACAGGGCGGGCCGTGGACTGATCACACTACAGAAGAAAGGAATTTATCAGGTAAGCATAAATTATGTTTTCTTCTGTTAAGTGTGATCAGTCCACGGGTCATCATTACTTCTGGGATACCAATACCAAAGCAAAAGTACACGGATGACGGGAGGGATAGGCAGGCTCTTTATACAGAAGGAACCACTGCCTGAAGAACCTTTCTCCCAAAAAAAAGCCTCCGATGAAGCAAAAGTGTCAAATTTGTAAAATTTGGAAAAAGTATGAAGCGAAGACCAAGTTGCAGCCTTGCAAATCTGTTCAACAGAGGCCTCATTCTTGAAGGCCCAAGTGGAAGCCACAGCTCTAGTAGAATGAGCTGTAATTCTTTCAGGAGGCTGCTGTCCAGCAGTCTCATAAGCTAAACGAATTATGCTACGAAGCCAAAAAGAAAGAGGTAGCGGAAGCTTTTTGACCTCTCCTCTGCCCAGAGTAAATGACAAACAGAGAAGACGTTTGTCGAAATTCCTTAGTTGCCTGTAAGTAAAATTTTAGAGCACGGACTACATCCAGGTTGTGCAGTAGACGTTCCTTCTTTGAAGAAGGATTTGGGCATAAGGAAGGAACAACAATCTCTTGATTGATATTCCTGTTAGTAACTACCTTAGGTAAGAACCCAGGTTTAGTACGCAGGACTACCTTATCCGAATGAAAAATCAAATAAGGAGAATCACAATGTAAGGCTGATAATTCAGAGACTCTTCGAGCCGAGGAAATAGCCATTAAAAATAGAACTTTCCAAGATAACAACTTTATATCAATGGAATGAAGGGGTTCAAACGGAACGCCCTGTAAAACATTAAGAACAAGGTTTAAACTCCATGGTGGAGCAACAGTTTTAAACACAGGCTTAATTCTGGCCAAAGCCTGACAAAAAGCCTGGACGTCAGGAACTTCTGACAGACGTTTGTGTAACAGAATGGACAGAGCTGAGATCTGTCCCTTTAATGAACTAGCAGATAAACCCTTTTCTAAACCTTCTTGTAGAAAAGACAATATCCTAGGAATCCTAACCTTACTCCAAGAGTAACCTTTGGATTCACACCAATATAGGTATTTACGCCATATCTTATGGTAAATCTTTCTGGTAACAGGTTTCCTAGCCTGTATTAAGGTATCAATAACTGACTCAGAAAATCCACGTCTTGATAAAATCAAGCGTTCAATTTCCAAGCAGTCAGCTTCAGAGAAGTTAGATTTTGATGTTTGAAGGGACCCTGTATCAGAAGGTCCTGTTTCAGAGGTAGAGACCAAGGTGGACAGGATGACATGTCCACCAGGTCTGCATACCAAGTCCTGCGTGGCCACGCAGGTGCTATTAGAATCACTGATGCTCTCTCTTGTTTGATTCTGGCAATCAATCGAGGAAGCAACGGGAAGGGTGGAAACACGTAAGCCATCCTGAAGTCCCAAGGTGCTGTCAGAGCATCTATCAGGACTGCTCCTGGATCCCTGGATCTGGACCCGTAACGAGGAAGCTTGGCGTTCTGTCGAGACGCCATGAGATCTATCTCTGGTTTGCCCCAACGTCGAAGTATTTGGGCAAAGACCTCCGGATGAAAAGTCTGACGACTTAAGAAATCCGCCTCCCAGTTCTCCACTCCCGGGATGTGGATTGCTGACAGGTGGCAAGAGTGAGACTCTGCCCAGCAAATTATCTTTGATACTTCCATCATAGCTAGGGAGCTTCTTGTCCCTCCCTGATGGTTGATGTAAGCTACAGTCGTGATGTTGTCCGACTGAAACCTGATGAACCCCCGAGTTGTCAACTGGGGCCAAGCCAGGAGGGCATTGAGAACTGCTCTCAATTCCAGAATGTTTATTGGCAGGAGACTCTCCTCCTGACTCCATTGTCCCTGAGCCTTCAGAGAATTCCAGACGGCACCCCAACCTAGAAGGCTGGCGTCTGTTGTTACAATTGTCCAGTCTGGTCTGCTGAATGGCATCCCCCTGGACAGATGTGGCCGAGAAAGCCACCATAGAAGAGAATTTCTGGTCTCTTGATCCAGATTCAGAGAAGGGGATAAGTCTGAGTAATCCCCATTCCACTGACTTAGCATGCACAGTTGCAGTGGTCTGAGGTGTAAGCGTGCAAAGGGTACTATGTCCATTGCCGCTACCATTAAGCCGATTACCTCCATGCATTGAGCCACTGACGTGTGTTGAATGGAATGAAGGGTGCGGCAAGCACTTTGAAGTCTTGTTAGCCTGTCCTCTGTCAGGTAAATCTTCATTTCTACAGAATCTATAAGAGTCCCCAGGAAGGGAACTCTTGTGAGTGGAACGAGTGAACTTTTCTTTTCGTTCACCTTCCATCCATGTGACCTTAGAAATGCCAGCACTAACTCTGTATGAGACTTGGCAGTTTGAAAGCTTGAAGCTTGTATCAGAATGTCGTCTAGGTATGGAGCTACCGAGATTCCCCGCGGTCTTAGTACCGCCAGAAGAGCACCCAGAACCTTTGTGAAGATTCTTGGAGCTGTAGCCAATCCGAATGGAAGAGCCACAAACTGGTAATGCCCGTCTAGGAAGGCAAACCTTAGGTACCGATAATGATCTTTGTGAATCGGTATGTGAAGGTAAGCATCTTTTAAATCTACAGTGGTCATGTATTGACCCTCTTGGATCATAGGTAAAATTGTCCGAATAGTCTCCATCTTGAACGATGGAACTCTTAGGAATTTGTTTAGGATATTTAAGTCCAGGATTGGTCTGAAAGTTCCCTCTTTTTTGGGAACCACAAACAGATTTGAGTAAAACCCCTGTCCCTGTTCCGATCGTGGAACTGGATGGATTACTCCCATTAACAAGAGCTCTTGTACGCAGCGTAGAAACGCCTCTTTCTTTGTCTGGATTGTTGACAATCTTGACAGATGAAATCTCTCTCTTGGAGGAGAGTATTTGAAGTCCAGAAGGTATCCCTGAGATATTATCTCTAGCGCCCAGGGATCCTGAACATCTCTTGCCCAAGCCTGGGCGAAGAGAGAAAGTCTGCCCCCCACTAGATCCGATCCCGGATCGGGGGCCCTCAATTCATGCTGTTTTAGGGGCAGCAGCAGGTTTCCTAGTCTGCTTGCCCTTGTTCCAGGACTGGTTAGGTTTCCAGCCTTGTCTGTAGCGAGCAACAGCTCCTTCCTGTTTTGGTGCAGAGGAAGTTGATGCTGCTCCTGCTTTGAAATTACGAAAGGAACGAAAATTAGACTGTCTAGTCTTGGCTTTGGCTTTGTCCTGAGGCAGGGCATGGCCTTTACCTCCTGTAATGTCAGCGATAATCTCTTTCAACCCGGGCCCGAATAAGGTCTGCCCTTTGAAAGGTATATTAAGCAATTTAGACTTAGAAGTAACATCAGCTGACCAGGATTTTAGCCACAGCGCCCTGCGTGCCTGAATGGCGAATCCTGAATTTTTCACCGTAAGTTTAGTAAGATGTACTACGGCCTCCGAAATGAATGAATTAGCTAGTTTAAGGACTCTAAGCCTGTCCGTAATGTCGTCCAGAGTAGCTGAACCAATGTTCTCTTCCAGAGACTCAATCCAGAATGCCGCTGCAGCCGTGATCGGCGCAATGCATGCAAGGGGTTGCAATATAAAACCTTGTTGAACAAACATTTTCTTAAGGTAACCCTCTAACTTTTTATCCATTGGATCTGAAAAAGCACAGCTATCCTCCACCGGGATAGTGGTACGCTTAGCTAAGGTAGAAACTGCTCCCTCCACCTTAGGGACCGTTTGCCATAAGTCCCTTGTGGTGGCGTCTATTGGAAACATTGTTCTAAATATCGGAGGGGGTGAGAACGGCACACCGGGTCTATCCCACTCCTTAGTAACAATTTCAGTAAGTCTCTTAGGTATAGGAAAAACCTCAGTACTCGTCGGTACCGCAAAATATTTATCCAACCTACACATTTTCTCTGGTATTGCAACTGTGTTACAATCATTCAGAGCCGCTAACACCTCCCCTAGTAATACACGGAGGTTTTCCAGTTTAAATTTAAAATTTGAAATATCTGAATCCAGTCTGTTTGGATCAGAACCGTCACCCACAGAATGAAGTTCTCCGTCCTCATGTTCTGCCACCTGTGACGCAGTGTCTGACATGGCCCTAATATTATCAGCGCACTCTGTTCTCACCCCAGAGTGATAACGCTTACCTCTTAGTTCTGGTAATTTAGCCAAAACCTCAGTCATAACAGTAGCCATATCCTGTAATGTGATTTGTAATGGCCGCCCAGATGTACTCGGCGCTACAATATCACGCACCTCCCTCTGAGCGGGAGATGTAGGTACTGACACGTGAGGCGAGTTAGTCGGCATAACTCTCCCCTCGTTGTTTGGTGAAATTTGTTCAATTTGTACAGATTGACTTTTATTTAAAGTAGCATCAATACAGTTAGTACATAAATTTCTATTGGGCTCCACTTTGGCATTGCAACAAATGACACAGGTATCATCCTCTGAATCAGACATGTTTAACACACTAGCAAATAAACTTGCAACTTGGAAATACAATTCAATTAGAATAATATTAAAACGTACTGTGCCTTTAAGAAGCACAGAAGATCTATGACAGTTGAAAATTAATAAATTGAAACAGTTATAGCCTCAATCCTTGTAAACAACACAACTTTAGCAAAGGTTTAATCCCATTAGCAAAGATAACAAATTCTGAAAGCAGGAAACAAATTACAGAATAAACGTTTTTTATCTCAGTCAAACTATAATTCTCACAGCTCTGCTGAGAGAAATTACCTCCCTCAAAATAAGTTTTGAAGACCCCTGAGCTCTGTAGAGATGAACCGGATCATGCAGGGAATACAATGAGTTGCTGACTGAAATATTTGATGCATAGTAAAAGCGCCAAAAAACGGCCCCTCCCCCTCACACACAGCAGTGAGGGAGAACAGAAACTGTCAGAAAAACAGATTAAGCAACTGCCAAGTGGAAAAATAGTGCCCAAACATTTATTCACACAGTACCTCAGCAAATGAAAACGATTTTACATTCCAGCAAAAACGTTAAACATAATCTCTAGTTATTAAACAGCTTTATGTATTTCTTACAGTGTAATTCTAGTGAAGTACCATTCCCCAGAATACTGAAGTGTAAAGTATACATACATGACATTATATCGGTATGGCAGGATTTTCTCATCAATTCCATTGTCAGAAAATAAAAACTGCTACATACCTCTATGCAGATTCATCTGCCCGCTGTCCCCTGATCTGAAGTTTACCTCACTCCTCAGATGGCCGAGAACAGCAATATGATCTTAACTACTCCGGCTAAAATCATAGCAAAACTCTGGTAGATTCTTCTTCAAACTCTGCCAGAGAGGTAATAACACACTCCGGTGCTATTTTAAAATAACAAACTTTTGATTGAAGATATAAAACTAAGTATAATCACCATAGTCCTCTCACACATCCTATCTAGTCGTTGGGTGCAAGAGAATGACTGGGAGTGACGTAGAGGGGAGGAGCTATATGCAGCACTGCTGGGTGAATCCTCTTGCACTTCCTGTTGGGGAGGAGTAATATCCCAGAAGTAATGATGACCCGTGGACTGATCACACTTAAAGTGAAGGTCAATTTTCATCAATGAGTGCCCGGTTTTTAAAAATACTTTTAAAATCAGGGGCACTTTCATTGATGAAAATTAACATTGCACTGGATTTTAAGAAATACTTACCTTTTACTTCTGCAAAGCCGGATCGACGATCTCCCTCCTTCTTCTTCCTGCTGTAGACAACAGCAATGACGAAACTGGCTTCCTCCAATCACAGCCAGGCATCACGAGCTGGACGCTCTGGGGTGCAATCCATGATTGGAGGAAGCCGGTTTTTGTCATTTCTGACGTCACTACAGAGGAACTGAGGCTGAGATCGGCGATCCGGTTTTGCAGGAGAAAAAGGTAAGTATTTCTTAAAATCCAGTGCAATGTTAATTTTCATCAATGAAAGTGCCCCTGTTTTAAAAAGTATTTTTAAAAACCGGGCACTCATTGATGAAAATTGACCTTCACTTTAACAGAAGAAATAACAGATAACTCAGAAACTCCTTAAAGGGACAGTCTACTATATGGAAAAGAAACAATTATGCATAGGCTCAAAAGGAGTAGCCTGTAAAACTGTCAAAGCCAAGATAAGACCGGAAGGAGAAAATTGGTTTAACAGGCTTAAAGGATAGACAAGTCTAAAAAAAAAAAATCATTATTCAAATAGGGCATGTAATTTTAAACAACTTTCCCATTTACATTTATCACTGATTTTGCTTTGTTCCCTTGGTATTCTTAGTTAAAGGCTAAACCTAGCAGGTTCACATGCTAATTTCTTAGACCTTGAAGGCAGCCTCTAATCTGAAAGCATTTTGACAGTTTTTTTACCACTAGAAGGTGTTAGTTCATGTGTGTCATATAGATAATATTGAGCTCACGCACGTGAAGTTACCTAGGAGTGAGCACCGATTGGCTAAAATGCAAGTCTGTCAAAAGAACTAAAATAAGGGGGCAGTTTGCAGAGGTAAAACATGTAATATAACTGTTTTGGTTATGCAAAACTGGGGAATAGGTAATAAAGGGATTATTTTTTTAAACAACAAAAATTCTGTTGTTGACTGTCCCTTTAACACTAGCCAAAGTCTGAACAAATTTATGAATATCTGAAAGATTAGAAACCTTCAAGAAGAAAAAAAAAACTAAGAGCTGAAAATTGACCCATCAAAAGAACTGGTGGAGAAACAGTTATCCAAACCATCCTGCAAAATCCTAGAAAAAAGAATGCAAGGAAACAAACATGATTACTACACCAGGAAATAAAGGTCCTCCAAACCACATAATAAAAATTCCTTGATAACAGAATCAGAGAACCCTCTCTGCTTAACCCTATTTGTTCCATCTTCATGCCATCAAGCTTAGGGATTTAAGACCTGTATGAAAAAACAGATGTTAAAGACTGAAAGTCTGGATGCATAGAAAGAGACCAAAGAGGGTAACTGGACCTCTGAACTAGATTCACATACTAAAATCTGCAACACCAAACTGGAGCAGTTGAAATCAGAGACACTCCCCTCTAATCTGATATAGGCAACCACCCTGGGAAGAAGAAAAAATGAATGTGGAAAAAACATAAACAAGTCGAAATGGTCACAAGACTACCAGAGCCAACACAAACACTGCTTGAGGGTCCATGGACCTTGCAGAGTACCTGGAAAGTTAGAGATTAAATTTAGAGACCATCAGATCTATCTCTGGGAGACTCCAAAGAACCACTATCTGATTAAAGACATCCATATGAAGACCATTATCCATGACCATTAACCATGGATGCAAGGACTAACGATTGAGAAAATCTGTTTCCCAGTTCTTCACTCCAGGAATAAGAACAGCAGAAATTACCAATTGACTTCTGCACAGGAAAAAATTCCCAATACTTCCCTCATGAGTAGGGAACCAAGAGTTCCCCCCTTGATGATTGATATATGCTACTGCTGAAACATAGTCTATTTTTAATCCAAAATAAGACACCCTTTCCAACAGAGGAAAAAATTCTGAAGGACTCAATACACGTTCCTCCCTGTATACCCAGCAGCATGTGCAACCCATAAATGTACAGGAAAACATTGCTGAGGTGGCAACCCTATTGCCGAAGTACACAAAGCTTAAGAGGCCGCATGGGGAAGCAAACAGAATAGCATTCAAAACTGCAAACAAGAAACCGAACACCTCTATGCAAAAAGCAACTGAGAGAAAAGGACAAAGTTTAGGCAGGCTGACACTAGCTTCATTCTTTGGTCCAAAAATTACTCATGGAAATTGAATAAAATCTTAACCCCCAGAAATCACAACCTTAGTCTGAGGAACCAGCAAACTCTCTTGGAAAAAAAAATTGTTGAAGAAACTACGATAGACAAAAGAGTACACAGAAAGGACCTTGGAAAATATTCTGGGAGTATTACCCAGACCAAACGGTAGAGCAAAAATCTGGAGATGCTAGTCCAGAAAGGCAAACCTAGAAACTGATGATGTTCGAGAATAGGAACATGAAGATAAGCATCCCATAAATCTATTGTGAACATAAACTGACCTTGCAAAACAGAAGAAAGAAAAGTCCAAAAAGTGTCTATTTAGAAAGTAGGAACTATGAGAAATTAGTTCAGAGCCTTTAAGATCCAGAACTGGTCTGAAAACTCCCTGATTTAAAGGAATAAAGAAGAGGTTAGAATAAAACCCCCATAACTTGTACCAACAAACAAATCGGATCAAACACTGCAATACATTTTAGATCCAAAATTGACTTTAAAAGGCCTGAACCTTTACAGGATTTCACAGACAAAACCTTCCCAGGAAGGCCTCATTCTGAAACCTATTCAATAACCCCAGGAAACTATATCTGGAACCCCAGGGATCCTGAACAGATTGAAACCAAGTTTCATAGAAAGAAGCTTAACTTGCCCATAACAGAGTCTCTGGATCAAGGGTCAAACCTTTCTGCAAACAGATAAGGGAGTACATTTCTTGGACTGCTCAGACTTGTTCCAGTTAGAACTTGGCTTCCAGATGGAACCTGTTAGAGTGAAGGAATCTGATTTATGTACCCAGTTCTGATAAAAGGGACAAATACAATTAGGAGATTAAAATGTATACTTTGACTCCTAGTCCTATTTTTCTCTAATGTAATGGAAGGTAAATGAGCTAAGAAAGTTCCGCCAAAAAACATGTTTTAGCATAAAACTTAATGACAACAAAACATAGAATCACAAAAGAAAGCACAATTGAGCAACTCCAAGAAGGTTTAAAAAAATCTCCACTAGCAGAATAGTCAGAAAACTGCCCAAAAAGATTAAAAGGGACAGTCTAGTCAAAATTAAACTTCCATGATTCAGATAGGGCATGCAATTTTAAACAACTTTGCAATTTATTTTTTATCAAATTTGCATTGTTCTCTTGGTATTCTTAGTTCAACTCTAAACCTAGGTAGGTTCATATGCCAATTTCTAAACCCTTGAAGGCCACCTCTTATGTGAATGCATATGACGGTATTCACAGCTAGAGGGTGATAGTTCATGTGTGCCACATAGAAAACATTGTACTCACATCGTGGAGTCACTTATGAGTAAGCACTGATTGGCTAAAATGCAAGTCTGTCAAAAGAACTGAAATAACGGGCAGTCTGCAGAGGCTTGGATAAAAGTTAAACACAGGTACAAAGTATATTAATAAAATCGTGTTACTTATGCAAAACTGAGGAATCTGTAATTAGAGAGATTATCTATGTTTTTAAACACTACAAATTCTGGAGTAGACTGTCCCTTTAAACTAAAAGTATGTAGCAGCAGCCATATCAGAAATAGATACTGCTGATCTAAAAAGATAACCTGCTTGGTAAAAAAAAACTTCCAAAGTAATAGTGGCATGTAAAGCCAGACATTTTACATTGAAAGCTGGAAAAGGATACATTTTTTTAAACCTTGCAGAAGGATTAAAAAAACCCACCTGGTTTAGCACAATCTCTGGAAATAATCTCGGAGACCGCATAAAGGATAGGAAATACATTAGGGAATTTAACAATATGTATTAAAAGCAGAATATAAACCGTTAACCCGGCTTGTCCCCTAAAGCAAATAAAGTTCATTTAAAAAGAGAATATTCTCATTATAAACAAATAAAAAAAAAAAAAAAAATTATATATATATATATATATATATATATATATATATATATATATATATATATATATATATATATATATATATATTTCAGCTTCATGATAAGAGGTAGACCCTGATCATCAGAGCCAAACCATTTCCTCTGAGGACATAGCTTCATGACTATAAATATTAACTTCAGCAGGCTTACAGCTAGCAGAATTATAAAAAATAAGCAGGATTCACCTGTAATAAAACAGAAGGAGCAGTAGCACTCTTATATGCAAGAGCAGCATTAAATAGGTCAAAATGCATTGGAATATTAATACATGTATTGCATAAATTAGCCAGAGAAAAAAATCTCAGCTTATTAACAATATAAACACTTAAAGGAGCGGTAAATATAGTAGATTTGCATAACCAACAAATGCATGCTACAAAAGACAATGCAACAGCACTTCTGAATTTCAAAAACATAATTTATGCTTACCTGATAAATTCCTTTCTCCTGTAGTGTGATCAGTCCACGGGTCATCATTACTTCTGGGATATTAACTCCTCCCCAACAGGAAGTGCAAGAGGATCACCCAGCAGAGCTGCTATATAGCTCCTCCCCTCTACGTCACACCCAGTCATTCGACCAAGAACCAACGAGAAAGGAGAAACTAAAGGGTGCAGTGGTGACTGGAGTATAATTTAAAAATTTAGACCTGCCATAAAAAACAGGGCGGGCCGTGGACTGATCACACTACAGGAGAAAGGAATTTATCAGGTAAGCATAAATTATGTTTTCTCCTGTTAAGTGTGATCAGTCCACGGGTCATCATTACTTCTGGGATACCAATACCAAAGCAAAAGTACACCGATGACGGGAGGGATAGGCAGGATCTTTATACAGAAGGAACCACTGCCTGAAGAACCTTTCTCCCAAAAATAGCCTCCGAAGAAGCAAAAGTGTCAAATTTGGAAAATTTGGAAAAAGTATGAAGCGAAGACCAAGTTGCAGCCTTGCAAATCTGTTCAACAGAGGCCTCATTCTTAAAGGCCCAAGTGGAAGCCACAGCTCTAGTGGAATGAGCTGTAATTCTTTCAGGAGGCTGCTGTCCAGCAGTCTCATAGGCTAAACGTATTATGCTACAAAGCCAAAAAGAGAGAGAGGTAGCCGAAGCTTTTTGACCTCTCCTCTGACCAGAGTAAACGACAAACAGTGAAGATGTTTGTCGAAAATCTTTAGTTGCCTGTAAATAAAATTTTAGGGCACGAACTACATCTAGATTGTGCAGAAGTCGTTCCTTCTTTGAGGAAGGATTAGGACACAAGGATGGAACAACAATCTCCTGATTGATATTCCTGTTAGTGACTACCTTAGGTAAGAACCCAGGTTTAGTACGCAGAACTACCTTATCCGAGTGAAAAATCAGATAAGGAGAATCACAATGTAAGGCTGATAACTCAGAGACTCTTCGAGCCGAGGAAATAGCCATTAAAAAGAGAACTTTCCAAGATAACAATTTTATATCAACAAAATGAAGGGGTTCAAACGGAACGCCCTGTAAAACGTTAAGAACAAGGTTTAAACTCCACGGCGGAGCAACATTTTTAAACACAGGCTTAATTCTGGCCAAAGCCTGACAAAAAGCCTGGACGTCTGGAACTTGACAGACGTTTGTGTAACAAAATGGACAGAGCTGAGATCTGTCCCTTTAAAGAACTAGCGGATAAGCCCTTTTCTAAACCCTCTTGTAGAAAAGACAATATCCTAGGAATCCTAACCCTACTCCAAGAGTAACCTTTGGATTCGCACCAATACAGGTATTTACGCCATATTTTATGATAAATCTTTCTGGTAACAGGCTTCCTAGCCTGTATCAGGGTATCAATTACTGACTCCGAGAATCCACGTTTTGATAAAATCAAGCGTTCAATCTCCAGGCAGTCAGCTTCAGAGAAATTAGATTTTGATGTTTGAAGGGACCCTGAATCAGAAGGTCCTGTCTCAGAGGCAGAGACCAAGGTGGACAGGATGACATGTCCACTAGATCTGCATACCAGGTCCTGCGAGGCCACGCAGGCGCTATTAGAATTACTGATGCTCTCTCCTGTTTGATTCTGGCGATCAATCGAGGAAGCATCGGAAAGGGTGGAAACACATAAGCTCTCCCGAAGGTCCAAGGTGCTGTCAAAGCATCTACTAGGGCCGCTCCCGGATCCCTGGATCTGGACCCGTAACGAGGAAGCTTGGCGTTCTGTCGAGACGCCATGAGATCTATCTCTGGTTTGCCCCAACGTCGAAGTATTTGGGCAAAGACCTCCAGATGAAGTTCCCACTCCCCCGGATGAAAAGTCTGACGACTTAGGAAATCCGCCTCCCAGTTCTCCACTCCCGGAATGTGGATTGCTGAGAGATGGCAAGAGTGAGACTCTGCCCAACGAATTATCTTTGATACTTCCATCATCGCTAGGGAGCTTCTTGTTCCTCCTTGATGGTTGATGTAAGCTACAGTCGTGATGTTGTCCGACTGAAATCTGATGAACCCCCGAGTTGTTAACTGGGGCCAAGCCAGAAGGGCATTGAGAACTGCTCTCAATTCCAGAATGTTTATTGGCAGGAGACTCTCCTCCTGAGTCCATGATCCCTGAGCCTTCAGGGAATTCCAGACAGCGCCCCAACCTAACAGGCTGGCGTCTGTTACAATTGTCCAATTTGGCCTGCTGAATGGCATCCCCTTGGACAGATGTGGCCGAGAAAACCACCACAGAAGAGAATTTCTGGTCTCTTGATCCAGATTCAGAGTGGGGGACAAATCTGAGTAATCCCCATTCCACTGACTTAGCATGCATAATTGCAGCGGTCTGAGGTGTAGGCGTGCAAAGGGGACTATGTCCATTGCCGCTACCATTAAGCCGATCACCTCCATACATTGAGCCACTGACGGGTGTTGAATGGAATGAAGGACACGGCAGGCGTTTTGAAGTTTTGTTAACCTGTCTTCTGTCAGGTAAATCTTCATTTCTACAGAATCTATAAGAGTCCCCAAGAAGGGAACTGTTGTGAGTGGAACGAGAGAACTCTTCTTTTCGTTTACCTTCCACCCATGCGATCTTAGAAATGCCAGTACAAACTCTGTATGAGACTTGGCAGTTTGAAAACTTGAAGCTTGAATCAGAATGTCGTCTAGGTATGGAGCTACCGAGATTCCTCGCGGTCTTAGCACCGCCAGAAGAGCCCCCAGAACCTTTGTGAAGATTCTTGGAGCCGTAGCCAACCCGAATGGAAGAGCTACAAACTGGTAATGCCTGTCTAGGAAGGCAAACCTTAGATACCGGAAATGATCTCTGTGAATCGGTATGTGAAGGTAAGCATCCTTTAAATCCACTGTGGTCATGTACTGACCCTTTTGGATCATGGGTAGGATTGTCCGAATAGTTTCCATTTTGAACGATGGAACTCTTAGGAATTTGTTTAGGATCTTTAAATCCAAGATTGGTCTGAAGGTTCCTTCTTTCTTGGGAACCACAAACAGATTTGAGTAAAACCCCTGTCCGTGTTCCGACCGCGGAACCGGGTGGATCACTCCCATTAGTAAAAGATCTTGTACACAGCGTAGAAACGCCTCTTTCTTTATTTGGTTTGTTGACAACCTTGACAGATGGAATCTCCCTTTTGGGGGAGAGGATTTGAAGTCCAGAAGATATCCCTGAGATATGATCTCTAACGCCCAGGGATCCTGGACATCTCTTGCCCAAGCCTGGGCGAAGAGAGAAAGTCTGCCCCCCACTAGATCCGTTCCCGGATCGGGGGCCCTCAATTCATGCTGTCTTAGGGGCAGCAGCAGGTTTTCTGGCCTGCTTGCCCTTGTTCCAGTACTGGTTAGGTCTCCAGCCTTGTCTGTAGCGAGCAACAGCTCCTTCCTGTTTTGGTGCAGAGGAAGTTGATGCTGCTCCTGTCTTGAAATTACGAAAGGAACGAAAATTAGACTGTCTAGCCTTGGGCTTGGCTCTGTCTTGAGGCAGGGCGTGGCCTTTACCTCCTGTAATGTCAGCGATAATTTCCTTCAGACCGGGCCCGAACAAGGTCTGCCCTTTGAAAGGTATGTTGAGTAACTTAGATTTAGAAGTAACATCAGCTGACCAGGATTTTAGCCACAGTGCTCTGCGTGCCTGATTGGCGAATCCGGAATTCTTAGCCGTAAGTTTAGTTAAATGTACAACGGCATCTGAAACAAATGAATTAGCTAGCTTAAGTGTTTTAAGCTTGTTTGAAATTTCCTCTATAGTTATTGAGTCAAGAGTCTCTTCCAGGGACTCGGACCAAAAGGCTGATGCGGCCGTGACAGACGCAATACATGCAAGAGGTTGCAATATAAAACCTTGTTGAACAAACATCTTCTTAAGGTAACCTAATTTTTTATCCATTGGATCAGAAAAAGCACAGCTATCCTCCACCGGGATAGTGGTACGCTTAGCCAGCGTCGAAACCGCTCCCTCCACCTTAGGGATCGTCTGCCATAAGTCCCGTGTGGTGGCGTCTATTGGAAACATTTTTCTAAATACAGGAGGCGGGGAAAAGGGCACTCTTAGGTATAGGAAATACGTCAATACTCGCCGGTACCGCATAGTATCTATCCAGCCTACATAATTTCTCTGGAATTGCAACGGTGTTACAATCATTCAGAGCCGCTAATACCTCCCCTAACAGTACGCGGAGGTTTTCAAGCTTAAACTTAAAATTAGAAATGTCTGAATCCACTCTAATGGGATCAGAACCGTCACCTGCAGATTGAAGCTCTCCGTCCTCATGTTCTGCATACTGTGACGCAGTATCTGACATGGCCCTATTATTATCAGCGCACTCTGTTCTCATCCCAGAGTGATCACGCTTCCCTCTAAGTTCTGGTAATTTAGACAAAACTTCAGTCATAACATTAGCCATGTCCTGCAATGTGATTTGTAATGGCCGCCCTGAAGTACTCGGCGTTACCATATCACGCACCTCCCGAACGGGAGATGCAGGTACTGACACGTGAGGGGAGTTAGTCGGCATAACTTTCCTCTCGTTGTCTGGTGAAAGCTGTTCAATTTGTACAGATTGACTTTTATTTAAAGTAGCATCAATACAATTAGTACATAAATTTCTATTGGGCTCCACTTTGGCTTTAGCACATATGGCACAGCGCACTGTGCCTTTAAGAAGCACAGAAAGATATGACAGTTGAGTACAATAAAACAGATAATTTTATGAAAACAAACTCTTTTCTCAGTAAAAATACAATTTTAGCAAAGGATTGCTCCCATTAGTAATGGATAACTAGCCCTTTAATAGCAGAAAAAAAGTACAGAATGTAACGTTTTTTATCACAGTCAAGCACAATCTCACAGGTCTGCTGTGAGTGATTACCTCCCTCAAAATAACTTTTGAAGACCCCTGAGCTCTGTAGACACGAACCGGATCATGCAGGGAAGAAGAACAGACTTGTGACTGAATTTTTGATGCGTAGTAAAAGCGCCAAATTCAGCCCCTCCCCCTCACACACAACAGTGAGGGAGATCAGTAAACTGTCATAAATCAAACAAAATGCCCGCCAAGTGGATAAAACTAATGCCCAAATAAGTTTTCACCCAGTACCTCAGAAATATAAACGATTTCACATGCCAGCAAAAAACGTTTAACATCAATAAATGTATTTGTCATAAAAAGCCTGCTGCAAGCCGTTTTTACTGTAAAATAGGCTAAAGCTTTATGTAAACAGTATTATATCAGTGAAATGCCATTCCCCAGAATACTGAAGTGAAAAACAGAATTTATGCTTACCTGATAAATTACTTTCTCCAACGGTGTGTCCGGTCCACGGCGTCATCCTTACTTGTAGGATATTCTCTTCCCCAACAGGAAATGGCAAAGAGCCCAGCAAAGCTGGTCACATGATCCCTCCTAGGCTCCGCCTACCCCAGTCATTCGACCGACGTACAGGAGGAAATATGCATAGGAGAAACCATATGATACCGTGGTGACTGTAGTTAGAGAAAATAATTCATCAGACCTGATTAAAAAAACCAGGGCGGGCCGTGGACCGGACACACCGTTGGAGAAAGTAATTTATCAGGTAAGCATAAATTCTGTTTTCTCCAACATAGGTGTGTCCGGTCCACGGCGTCATCCTTACTTGTGGGAACCAATACCAAAGCTTTAGGACACGGATGAAGGGAGGGAGCAAATCAGGTCACCTAAATGGAAGGCACCACGGCTTGCAAAACCTTTCTCCCAAAAATAGCCTCTGAAGAAGCAAAAGTATCAAATTTGTAAAATTTGGCAAAAGTGTGCAGTGAAGACCAAGTCGCTGCCTTACATATCTGGTCAACAGAAGCCTCGTTCTTGAAGGCCCATGTGGAAGCCACAGCCCTAGTGGAATGAGCTGCGATTCTTTCAGGAGGCTGCCGTCCGGCAGTCTCATAAGCCAATCGGATAATGCTTTTAAGCCAAAAAGAAAGAGAGGTAGAAGTTGCTTTTTGACCTCTCCTTTTACCAGAATAAACAACAAACAAAGAAGATGTTTGTCTGAAATCTTTAGTGGCCTCTAAATAGAATTTTAGAGCACGGACTACGTCCAAATTGTGTAACAAACGTTCCTTCTTTGAAACTGGATTCTGACACAAAGAAGGTACAACTATCTCCTGGTTAATATTTTTGTTGGAAACCACTTTCGGAAGAAAACCAGGCTTAGTACGCAAAACCACCTTATCTGCATGGAACACCAGATAGGGCGGAGAACACTGCAGAGCAGATAACTCAGAAACTCTTCTAGCAGAAGAATAGCAACCAAAAACAAAACTTTCCAAGATAATAACTTAATATCTACGGAATGTAAGGGTTCAAACGGAACCCCTTGAAGAACTGAAAGAACTAGATTAAGACTCCAGGGAGGAGTCAAAGGTCTGTAAACAGGCTTGATTCTAACCAGAGCCTGAACAAACGCTTGAACGTCAGGCACAGCTGCCAGCCTTTTGTGAAGTAAAACAGATAAAGCAGAGATCTGTCCCTTCAGAGAACTTGCAGATAATCCTTTCTCCAAACCTTCTTGTAGAAAGGATAGAATCTTAGGAATTTTTATCTTGTTCCATGGGAATCCTTTAGATTCACACCAACAGATATATTTTTTCCATATCTTATGGTAAATTTTTCTAGTTACAGGCTTTCTAGCCTGAATCAGAGTATCTATTACAGAATCTGAAAACCCACGCTTTGATAAAATCAAGCGTTCAATCTCCAAGCAGTCAGTTGGAGGGAAACCAGATTCGGATGTACGAATGGACCTTGAACAAGGTGGTCCTGTCTCAAAGGTAGCTTCCATGGTGGAGCCGATGACATATTCACCAGGTCTGCATACCAAGTCCTGCGTGGCCACGCAGGAGCTATCAAGATCACCGAAGCCCTCTCCTGATTGATCCTGGCTACCAGCCTGGGAATGAGAGGAAACGGTGGGAATACATAAGCTAGGTTGAAGGTCCAAGGTGCTACTAGTGCATCTACTAGAGTCGCCTTGGGATCCCTGGATCTGGACCCGTAACAAGGAACCTTGAAGTTCTGACGAGAGGCCATCAGATCCATGTCTGGAATGCCCCATAATCGAGTTATTTGGGCAAAGATTCCCGGATGGAGTTCCCACTCCCCCGGATGGAATGTCTGACGACTCAGAAAATCCGCTTCCCAATTTTCCACTCCTGGGATGTGGATTGCAGACAAGTGGCAGGAGTGATCCTCCGCCCATTGAATTATCTTGGTCACTTCCTCCATCGCCAGGGAACTCCTTGTTCCCCCCTGATGGTTGATATATGCAACTGTCGTCATGTTGTCTGATTGAAACCTTATGAATTTGGCCTTTGCTAGATGAGGCCAAGCTTTGAGAGCATTGAATATCGCTCTCAGTTCCAGAATGTTTATCGGGAGAAGAGATTCTTCCCGAGACCATAGACCCTGAGCTTTCAGGGGTTCCCAGACCGCGCCCCAGCCCACCAGACTGGCGTCGGTCGTGACAATGACCCACTCTGGTCTGCGGAAGCTCATTCCCTGTGACAGGTTGTCCAGGATCAGCCACCAACGGAGTGAATCTCTGGTCCTTTGATCTACTTGAATCGTCGGAGACAAGTCTGTATAATCCCCATTCCACTGTCTGAGCATGCACAGTTGTAATGGTCTTAGATGAATTCGTGCAAAAGGAACTATGTCCATTGCTGCAACCATCAATCCTATTACTTCCATGCACTGCGCTATGGAAGGACGAAGAACAGAATGAAGTACTTGACAAGAGCTTAGAAGTTTTGATTTTCTGACCTCTGTCAGAAAAATCCTCATTTCTAAGGAATCTATTATTGTTCCCAAGAAGGGAACTCTTGTTGACGGGGACAGAGAACTTTTTTCTATGTTCACTTTCCATCCGTGAGATCTGAGAAAGGCTAGGACGATGTCCGTATGAGCCTTTGCTTTTGACAGAGACGACGCTTGAATCAGGATGTCGTCCAAGTACGGTACTACTGCAATGCCCCTTGGTCTTAGAACCGCTAGAAGGGACCCTAGTACCTTTGTGAAAATTCTCGGAGCAGTGGCTAATCCGAATGGAAGTGCCACAAACTGGTAATGCTTGTCCAGAAAAGTGAACCTTAGGAACTGATGATGTTCCTTGTGGATAGGAATATGTAGGTACGCATCCTTTAAATCCACCGTGGTCATAAATTGACCTTCCTGGATGGTAGGAAGGATCGTTCGAATGGTTTCCATTTTGAACGATGGAACCCTGAGAAATTTGTTTAGGATCTTGAGATCTAAAATTGGTCTGAATGTTCCCTCTTTTTTGGGAACTATGAACAGGTTGGAGTAAAACCCCATCCCTTGTTCTCCTATTGGAACTGGATGAATTACTCCCATCTTTAACAGGTCTTCTACACAATGTAAGAATGCCTGTCTTTTTATTTGGTTTGAAGATAATTGAGACCTGTGGAACCTTCCCCTTGGGGGTAGTTCCTTGAATTCCAGGAGATAACCCTGAGAAACTATTTCTAGTGCCCAAGGATCCTGAACATCTCTTGCCCAGGCCTGAGCAAAGAGAGAAAGTCTGCCCCCCACCAGATCCGGTCCCGGATCGGGGGCCATCCCTTCATGCTGTTTTGGTAGCAGTGGCAGGCTTCTTGGCCTGCTTACCCTTGTTCCAGCCTTGCATCGGTCTCCAGGCTGGTTTGGGTTGAGAAGTATTACCCTCTTGCTTAGAGGATGTAGGATTAGAGGCTGGTCCGTTTCTGCGAAAGGGACGAAAATTAGGCTTATTTTTAGCCTTAAAAGACCTATCCTGAGGAAGGGTGTGGCCCTTTCCCCCGGTGATGTCTGAAATAATCTCTTTCAAATCAGGACCAAACAGTGTTTTACCCTTGAAAGGGATGTTAAGCAATTTTGTCTTGGAAGACACATCCGCTGACCAAGACTTTAGCCAAAGCGCTCTGCGCGCCACGATAGCAAACCCTGAATTTTTCGCCGCTAATCTAGCTAATTGCAAAGCGGCATCTAAAATAAAAGAGTTAGCCAATTTAAGTGCTTGAACTCTGTCCATAACCTCCTCATACGAAGATTCTTTATTGAGCGACTTTTCTAGTTCTTCGAACCAGAAACACGCTGCCGTAGTGACAGGAACAATGCATGAAATTGGTTGTAGAAGGTAATCTTGCTGAACAAACATCTTTTTAAGCAAACCCTCTCATTTTTTATCCATAGGATCTTTGAAAGCACAACTATCTTCTATGGGAATAGTAGTGCGTTTGTTTAGAGTAGAGACCGCCCCCTCGACCTTGGGGACTGTCTGCCATAAATCCTTTCTGGGGTCGACTATAGGAAATAATTTCTTAAATATAGGGGGAGGAACAAAAAGGTATGCCGGGCCTTTCCTACTCCTTATTTACTATGTCCGCCACCCGCTTGGGTATAGGAAAAGCATCGGGGGGCACCGGAACCTCTAGGAACTTGTCCATCTTACATAATTTCTCTGGAATGACCAAATTGTCACAATCATCCAGAGTAGATAATACCTCCTTAAGCAGTGCGCGGAGATGTTCTAATTTAAATTTAAATGTTACAACATCAGGTTCAGCTTGTTGAGAAATTTTTCCTGAATCTGAAATTTCTCCCTCAGACAAAACCTCCCTCCTGGCCCCTTCAGATTGGTGTGAAGGTATGTCAGAACCGTTATCAGCGTCCTCTTGCTCTTCAGTGTTTAAAACAGAGCAATCGCGCTTTCTCTGATAAGTAGGCATTTTAGATAAAATGTTTGCAATAGAATTATCCATAACAGCCGTTAATTGTTGCATGGTAATAAGTATTGGCGCACTAGATGTACTAGGGGCCTCTTGTGTGGGCAAAACTGGTGTAGACACAGAAGGGGATGATGCAGTACCATGCTTACTCCCCTCATTTGAGGAATCATCTTGGGCAATATTATTATCTGTGGCATCATTGTCCCTACTTTGTTTGGACACTGTCACAATTATCACATATATTTAAATGGGGAGAAACCTTGGCTTTCATACATATAGAACATCGCTTATCTGATGGTTCAGACATGTTAAACAGGCTTAAACTTGTCAACAAAGCACAAAAAACGTTTTAAAATAAAACCGTTACTGTCACTTTAAATTTTAAACAGAACACACTTTATCACTGAATATGCGAAAAAGCATGAAGGAATTGTTCAAAATTCACCAAAATTTCACCACAGTGTCTTAAAGCCTTAGAAGTATTGCACACCAAATGTGAAAGCTTTAACCCTTAAAATAACGGATCCGGAGCCGTTTTTACATTTAACCCCTATACAGTCCCAGGTATCTGCTTTGCTGAGACCCAACCAAGCCCAGAGGGGAATACGATACCAAATGACGCCTTCTATATGCTTTTTCAGTGGTTCTTAGCTCCTCACACATGCATCTGCATGCCTTGCTTTCCAAAAACAACTGCGCATTAGTGGCGCGAAAATGAGGCTCTGCCTATGACTAGAAAAGGCCCCCATCTGAAAAAGGTGTCCATACAGTGCCTGCCGTTTTTTAACAACAATCCCCAAGATTATAATAACTATTAAGAGTTATAATCTGCCAAATATGCTTAGCAAAGTAATCGTTTTAGCCCAGAAAAATGTCTACCAGTTTTTTAAGCCCTTATAAAGCCCTTTATTCTTTTACTTAATCTAAGAAAATGGCTTACCGGTCCCCATAGGGGAAATGACAGCCTTCCAGCATTACAAAGTCTTGTTAGAAATGTGGCCAGTCATACCTCAGGCAGAAAAGTCTGCCAACTGCTTCCCCCAACTGAAGTTACTTCATCTCAACAGTCCTGTGTGGAAACAGCAATCGATTTTAGTAATGTTTGCTAAAATCATCTTCCTCTTACAAACAGAAATCTTCATCTCTTTTCTGTTTCAGAGTAAATAGTACATACCAGCACTATTTTAAAATAAACACTTGATTGAAGGATAAAAACTACATTTAAAACACCAAAAAACTCTTAGCCATCTCCGTGGAGATGTTGCCTGTGCAACGGCAAAGAGAATGACTGGGGTAGGCGGAGCCTAGGAGGGATCATGTGACCAGCTTTGCTGGGCTCTTTGCCATTTCCTGTTGGGGAAGAGAATATCCCACAAGTAAGGATGACGCCGTGGACCGGACACACCTATGTTGGAGAAATATACATACATGACAGCCTGATACCAGTTGCTACTACTGCATTTAATGGCTGAACTTACTTTATATAGGTATTTGCAGTATTTTCTAGTCAATTCCATTCTCAGAAAATAATATGCTGCTACATACCTCTTTGCAGGTGAACCTGCCCGCTGTCCCCTGATCTGAAGTTTACCTCACTCCTCAGATGGCCGAGAACAGCAACATGATCTTAACTACTCCGGTTAAAATCATACAGAAAAACTCAGGTAGACTCTTCTTCAAATTCTCCCTGAGAAGGAACAACACACTCCGGTGCTGTTTTAAAATAACAAACTTTTGATTGAAGTTATAAAAACTAAGTAAAATCACCACAGTCCTCTCACACATCCTATCTATTAGTTGGGTGCAAGAGAATGACTGGGTGTGACGTAGAGGGGAGGAGCTATATAGCAGCTCTGCTGGGTGATCCTCTTGCACTTCCTGTTGGGGAGGAGTTAATATCCCAGAAGTAATGATGACCCGTGGACTGATCACACTTAACAGGAGAAATGAGCAGTAGATTTTTTCTGATAAATTTCAAAGTTACGTATATTTCCACTCCTGTACCATGTGACAGCCATCAGCCAATCACAAACGCATATATGTATATTCTGTGAACACTTGCACATGATCAGTAGGAGCTGGTAACAAAGTGTAAATATAAAAATACGGTGCTTATTTTGTTAATAGAAGTAAATTGGAAAGTTATTTAAAATTGCATGCTCTATCTAAATAATTAAAAGTTTGATTTTAAATTGAGTGTCCCTTTAACACTGGTAGTGTTCAGATGACCCCGCTTCTAAGGCAGATTAAGGGACAGAGTCAAAAAGCACCATAACTACAAGAAACCTGTACAAAAGTAAAAGTGGAGAGAGAGAGGGAAAAAAAAAAAAAGGAAGCATAAAGGTAAACGGTAATATCCCCATTAAAAAAAGCTTTAATGAAAGGGAAACACTTACTCTCCCTTTGAAAAAACGTACAAATTTAAAAATGATAAAAGCAGAGATGCAGTAGTACACAGGGCACCTGTTATCCAAATAGCGTACATAAGAGAGGAGGTGCACGTCAATCAGGCGTTGTATAAAGAAAAGAAAAAACTTACACCATCACGAAAAAAGGAAAACGGGTTTAAAAAAATAAATATAAAAAAGTATACAGGTGTAAACATGAGGCATCATTATGAATACTTAATAAAAAAACAAAAAAAGGGGAATTACCTACAAATATCTAACTGTCCCAAGGAGAGATTCAAAGCACTCACTGGTCTTCTGCCATCAAACTAGAAATGTATTAAGTGACGTTTCGGGACATATAGCGTCCCTTTTTCTGACAAACATACAGAGCAAATGAACAAACAAAATTTTGCAAGGATAGACATATTTGTTTTTAATTTTAATTCTTAATATTTTTATTTTGTAGTTCCATCATATATTTTTAACTCACAAATAGATACACGTTGTGCACTTCTAGTACACGTTAAGTTCAACACTACAATATTTGAGCCTGATCTGATTATTTTGTCCACTAATCTGCATCTACTCTTTCGTAGTAGGAAGTAGGTGGTTTGATACGTGTTCCAGTCATTATCGTTTTTGAGGCAGGTTTATGAACTGACTATTTTCTCTTTGAGTGGCTTTGGGGATTATTTTATAGCACTGTGAGCATATGAATATAATTCGCACTATCCCTCTTGTTTGGGTTTATGTTGTAGACTCTCTCCCCCTGACAATGGGGAATAGTTATCTCTATACCATCAATAAGGTATCACTTGTATGAATTTGGCATACTGTTACTATACTCAATTAAGGTACGACTTAAGATTATCCGTGGATACTGAGCAGTTGCTATGTTCAGTGTCTTAATTGGTCAATAGTCCAATGCCTGAGATTGTTAGGCAGGGACTTTTAAATTATTAACTGTGCATTTTGGTTTTATGTATATGTTGATAGGTGCTATAGGTTACTGTATTTCACTCGATTGTCCATTGGGGTTGAGGCCACACTTTGATACTTTCACCACTAGACGTGTGGTTGTGCACTAAATAACCAGGAGTGTGTATTGGATCAATAATATGACTGACGATGGTGGGTTACTAACATTGTTGATGATTTTGTTGTGCGCATATTACATGAGAGTGGGTCTATAGATTGTTAGCGAAGTGGCCTGACTCGTATGCATTGAATTATACTGAGCACGATGATCCAATCAGCACGGGGTGTGTGGCAGCGATAGCCTATCAGAAGGGGCACTGTGCAGTCAGGAGTGTAACATAGTGAGCTCATTGATTATCGTCATCAAGCCTTATACACTAAGAGGGAGTGTTGCGGTGGAGCTGTGAGCCCCCCTACCTTGCCAATGAAGTGCGAGAGGAGTCTTCGGATGGATGTTTGTTTACTATAAGCGCTTGTTGTGACCAATCAGGACGGAGGTGTGACCCAATCAGCCTATCAGGATGAGAGGGTGTGATATGGCTGACAGTAAGGGATCGGTGAGGGCCAGTTACAGTATTTTTAGGTGCCTTACAAATATGATCAATATAGGTTGATGATGAACTGAGGGTTATTACTGACAGATTATTATCAAGGATTTGTGACTGTTTGGGTGGCTGTGATCACTTGACTGTTTAGTTAGTATGGCTGATAGCATTATTTTTGTTACCATGGTGAACACTTAGCCTATTAGGAACGAGGGGCGTTTTTGCAATTGTGTTACGATGTTAAATGATGTGGAAGATTCCATTTTACACTGTGGAGCTTAGTTGCGTTTTTTTGGACAATAATAATCTAAACAAGATCAGTGCCATAAGATTTTATTGTCACTGCTATTGAGTTATATGAAAAACAGCACATAGGATTTGTTTGACACATTTTATAACACACACATGAGTATTTAAATCACGATGTTGAGTTAATATATTTCTAAACTGTTTGATGGTTTAGTCTTTGTGTTTTGCACACGGTCTCCAATGATTGGAGGCTGACTAGGGGAGGGATTGTTAGGCCTTTATAAGTTTGTTCATTTGCACTGTATGTTTGTCAGAAGAAGGGACGCTATATGTCCCGAAAAGTCACTTAATAAATTTCTAGTTTGATGGCAGAAGACCAGTGAGTGCTTTGAATCATTTGCTACTAAATACTCCCTGAGAGCACCCTGGCAGTTGATGATAGGTGGTGAGAGTGCATGTACCTAGAACTGTGTGTGTGTATATATATATATATATATATATATATATATATATATATATATATATACTACTGGAGGAAACCAGTAAGAAGGCAAAACTAGTGCTGAACCATAACAGCAGAGGATCTGGAATAGGAGTATATTGACGAACCAACAGAAGGAGGCAAAGGACAAGCCCTGTGACATCAGTGGAAAGGCTAAATCCCAATAGGCGAAATATATGTCACTACCTATACTCCAAACAACAACAATCACTGTACTCTGAGGGGAAATATGCCTCAACTCTATGTCTGAGAAGCTCTCTCACCGAACAAAATGCACTTTTTCATTCTTCAACCTCCTCCAGCGGAGGTAAGTACAAGACTGAGGTGCCAGTGAGGTAGGAGGGGTTTTATAGAGTTCTTGGGGTTTGTGAATCAGTAACTCCCAGGAGTAATGGATCGTAGACTCTTACCACCTGTATGAAAGGAATATACTCCATAAAAATTATGAGAGGGGCTTTAAATGCATGCATAAAATAGAAAACTAAAAAGGGTGATGAAAGAAAATGTCCGCAATGTTGGGAAACCAATTAACCCTTTAAGGACACAGCTTTCAGTTTGCTCAATTGTTTTATGACAGAAAAATTCCGTCATATGTCCTTAAGAGGTTAACTACATAGCCTGTATAAGAATGTTCCTTTGCATTTCAAATTGCAATAGAATAAATGGAACCAGAACTCCTAGGTTACTTGATATAAATATAAATTCCTCCAGGAACCAAAAAATATCTAGAATTTCAAACAAAATGTTTGATTTGAGGGAAAACAAGCCTCTCCTCAACCTTAGGGCCTTTTGATATAGCATAATTTAAATATAAAAACTAAACAAAACAAAGCAGCACTACCTTCACTACTACATGTTGTGCCCCTGTAAAATTTACAAGCTTTTGGGGTGGCAGTGGAAAACCTCAAAAATCTATGCTATTTTAAAAGGCCATTAAATTGATGAGGGGTTTTTATGTCTTAAAATAAATCAATTTCTACATACAAAATTTAATAGAATTCAGTATTGATGGTCTTATAGCCTTATGTCTTCAAGTATGTAGAAATTCTATTAAGTCTTCAATGATGCCCCCATCCGCTATACTCATGATTTTTGAGTTTCTCAATAAAGGGTCAACACACTATTATATGTCACAGGCTTCAGCTAAGGGTGTCACAAAAGACCAGGGTAAAAGAGTACAACCTCCTGTACAGAAAGGAAAAAGGTTTGTCCTAATCGTAAGCCTGCCCTTAAAATAACTTATCCCTAATATATTTTATTTACACAATAGGCTTAATAAGTTCTCCTAATCGTTAGCCTGCCCTTAAAATAACTTATCCCTAATATATTTTATTTACACAATAGGCTTAATAAGTTGTAAAATAATGATTTTACAGATATCTGTTAAGTTAGGGTATTAAAAAGGGATACACACCTTGAAAAGCCTCTTGCATATGTTTAACTGGTCCACATTGGTGTGACCAGCAAGGTCAGATTTAAATTAACTTAATTCACTTAAATAAAATTGGACTGAACCTAAGCGTTCAATTTAGCTATGTCAGGCAAGCTGCAGCATGTGTTCCAACCTCTCAGGGAAGTAGAACATGCAAACCTTCAGAAAAAAATTAAATAAAAAAATTAAATAAAAAAATTAAATTAAAAAAAAGTGTGCGCAGTGCTTTGTTTTAACCTCTTCCCGACATTAGGACATTCCATGCCGTCCTAACTGCGCTGGGCTTTAGCGGCATTATGACGGCATGGAATGCCCTAGCCGTTTGGCTGTACTGAAGGCAACAGCGCTTTGTGAATGGGATCGCGGACTGAAGGGCATGCCTAGCATTATAGGGACGCCCGCTTGACCGGATCCCATCATTGAACATTTCAATTTATTTACATCAGAACATTGTTCCGATGTAAACTAATTAGCCAAGTCATGAAAGCGTTAATTATATTTGAAAAGGAGTTTCATTTTAGCTTAATGTCCTTTTAGAATTTTGGGAAGATAAGTGCCCTTTAGAAGTTTAATGTCCCTTATAATACAGGCCACAATCCCCCTTTAATTATTATAGAGGGGGAAAAACAACAAAAAAAACAGAAGAAAAAACAAACAACTTTCCTTCTGATTGTTGAACCGACTAGTACAAGTAAAGTCAAAATCAAACTTTCATAATTTAGACAGAGCATGACATTTTAAACAACTTTCCAATTTACTTTTGTTATTAAATTTGCTTTGTTCTCTTGGTATCTTATTGAAGAATACAACTAGGTAGGCTTATAAGGAGTGTGCACATATCGTTAGTACTCTATGGCAGCTGTGTTTTGCAACATTATTTGTAGCTGTTATACAATGTTGCAAAACACAGCTGCCATAGAGTAATAAATATACGAGCACACTCCTGAGTTTTACTACATAGTTGTATTCCTCAAAAGATACCAAGAGAACAAACCAAATGTGATAACTGAAGTAAATTGAATAGTTGTTTAAAATTGCATGCTCTATCAAAATCATAAAAGTTTAATTTTGACTTTACTGTCACTTTAATGGGATATGAAACTTTTATTGTAATATAAAAGCACTAAGGAGTGGCTTATAATTAATATAAATCATTGCGATATGTATTCATCATTTTAAATGGATTTTCCTTTTTTTTTTTTTTTTTAAAGGGACAGTCAACCTAAAAATAGTTTTAACTTTTATCTATAAAGTTGCCATAGATCGTTTTTACAAATATAGCACAGTTTTTACAGATATTCCGTTTGCAAGTAAAATCACTTTAGCCACCGCTGGCCTTTGAAAATGTCTGTCTGGCTGCGCCCCTTTTTCGTCATCCGTGACATCATGATCTTTTTCTGATCCCTGTAATTGTTCCAACTTACTCGTAACCGGCATTAGCGCATGTGCAATGCCCCTTTTCTACTGTTGGGGAACTTTTTCACGCTGGAACAAAAAGTAGTGGTCCTAGAGGTACAGTGTCACTGATTTTGTAAGCAGTGGTCCAAAATCTGAACCAGCTAGAAACAAGCAGTCCCACGAGCAGTCCGTGGAAGCCCCAGCCAGAGAACACAGC